>NC_029786.2:107101251-107119339 GCF_000816755.2 Arachis ipaensis | reverse complement strand
GACGAAACAATAGTTCATGAAGTTTTTCAAAGAAATCTGGCCAACAGATTTTTTTTAAATTAGTGTTTCGCTGATGTCTAATACAGTATTTTTTTACTTAGTTGTTGTTGTTTACAAAAATAAAATAATTGTAAACATAGATGAATTATAAAAATAAATCAAATTTCAATAATAGAAAGACTCACTAATAATATTTATTTTATTAGTATTATTAGCGGCATAACTCCAACAATTTCTTCCAAATCGTAAAAACTTGAAAAATAAAGAATTCTTATATTTGGGTGTGGTTGGATCAAAGCCTAGTTTTTTTAGAAAAATTTAATACACAGTTTAAGAAAGATTTGCTATGGTTTTTGCATGCCAACAAACATCAAAATTTTAACTATTGCTGTATATTGTCTATTTTTTAGGATTGATTCTTCGTTGGCCGCTGTGAAATTAATATATTGTCAAATTTTTATTTTATATTTTTTTATTATCAATGTTGTTATATTTTTATATAGAGATTATTTGTTTTAATTGTTGTTTTGCATAAACAAGAGCATTGAGTTTCGTGTGGAGTTTTTATTCTATAATTTAATATTAGACATGAATTTCAAATTTCAAATTATCACGAAGAAAAAACTAATTTACAAAGTTAATCCTAAATATTAAGATCTGATGGAATATGAATAACTTCTACTCTTAAAAATGAAAATATAATGAAAGGAAAGAGACGTTGGAATGCAAAAGTTTTGGATAGATTTGTTTATGATTTTTTTTTACTGACGAAGAAAAACAAATCAATAAACAGAGATTTATATGATTTGTTTCTTTACTACATCAGTAAAAAAAAGTGAAATTATGACAAGCAAATTCATCCAAAATATTTGTCTCCCATCTTGCTTTTTTTTTCCATTATATTTTCTCTTTAAAAAGTAAAACTTGTTATATGGTTTTATTATATCTTGATATTTATGGTCTAATTTTGTAAATCGGCTTTTCTTTTATGATAATTTGGAATTTAAGGCCTATGTCTAATATTAAATTATATAACAATAGTTCCACACTAAACTCAATTTTTTCATGCAAAATAACATTTACTGTAAGTAATCTATATATAAAAATGTAAGAACGTTGCTAATGAAAAAATATAAAATAAAATATATCAATATATCACTTTCTTGGCAGCCAATGAAAAATCAATTCTGAAAGAATAGATAATATATAACGATTTGTAAAAGTTTGGTGTATGTTGGCATGCAAGAGCTATGGTAAATCTTTTTTTAATCAACGTGTTGAATTTTTGTAAAGACCTAGACGCTAGTCTAACTACACTATAGTATAAAAATTCTTTATATTCCAAGGTTTTACGATTTGGAAGAAGTTGTTGGAGTCATACTGTTGATACTAATAAAGTAATTGTGATTAGTGAATTATTCTTTTATTAGATTTTGATTTATTTTTTATATTTATCTGTAAATATAATTATTTTATTTCTGTAACAGTAACAAATAAGTAGAAAGAGTACAAGAATCGGAAAATGTAACAATTTATTACTGTTTTTCGATCTATTCTTTTTATCCTTTGTATGTCTTGTTAATATTGAAAAATTGTTATTGTAATTTCATTATTATTTGTTATTTTATTTAGTAAATTTATTTTTTCAAGAAAGATTGACGTAGATTTTAGTATGAGTTGTTATTTGAATATTTCAACAATTTACTATAATTATATGTCTTAGGGGATGACTTGATCCTATTTGTTTGCAATATCAAAAGATTTCATATTTGATAAAGTGTTTGTTAGAACTTTTTACTAGAATTTCATTTAATGAAAATGTTCTAAATATTTACAGAAAATTTCTTATTCACTGTATTTTATTACACGCAACATTTTTTGGTATTTTATTTTAAATCCCACTCACTATGACCACACTAGAATTAGTGAATTATCATTAGATGATATTCTTTGTTCTCATCAAAAGTCGGCCTTCTATTCTTTTATATTTGTTATTGTATCATTGTTTTATTTGCTAAAATAGGAGAGTGTGTATTTATTTTTCGCATATGTTGTTGGTTCCTCCAAGGGATTTAGATATAGCTCTCCGGGCTCTGGTTCTAAACTATTTATGGATAACCAACAGAAGTCTCCCAAACCACTCCTGTATCCTCATGTGGTAGAGTTCTCGAATTAATATTTACTTGTAATGTTAATTCTTCACTTTTTGGTTCCAAATTTCATTTCTTGAATTTTACCTTCTCTCAAATTAAAAAATTAATTAATTGAATCATGTAATCTAAAGTGCTACAAATGACAAAAAAAAAACAGCTAGAAATAGCTTAAAAACGAAACTTTGTTCGGCCCACAGAGATCGAAGGGATTTTCAGGTTCAATCCACCGGCATGCTCTTGGCGTTGAGGGCTAACTGGTCTTCTGCGGATGGAGATGAAGAAGGTTGTCTCTGTTCTTATTGTTCTTAGTTTGGAGTGTTACTCATATTTATTTTTTATGTATGAGGTTGTTTAATAAATATATTTAGTTTTGTCTCTAATGGGTAAATACTAAACGATAAATTAGAACAAATGTGTAAATATTTAGACAGCTCCACCAAAAATACTTAAGCCATGCTTTTCATTATTCGTTTTTATTTATAAATATACATTCAATTGTAAGTTAGCAGCAGGTAACAATTTGTGTGATGGATGTAGACCAGTTATAATATAAAGATTATTTAGTCTTTAATATATTTTGCTCTCTAGTGTGTTTTTTTTTTCTTTTTATTGGAATTTTGTTCTTGCTAATAATTTTAAGATTGTTTTTGCTATATTAAATGTATAAAATATTCAGAACCATGTAATTGATAGCAGGAATATAATTATTAGTCAGTATATTATAGGCACGTTTCTTGTTATGTTACCTGGCTTTGTAAATTAACGAAGACAGGACCCAGTTCTCTGCGTGTTGGTTCTTCAACTCATTGCAAAGAAGGTTGTATCGCATCGCCCCCGGATCCTGCATAGATCTGTGAGGTCCCCAATGGAGTGTGATTTCTTAGATTGGAAGGTTCTTAGCATGAACATGTACAGCACAAAACGTGGCTTTGATGATTGGTTTAGTGTCTCTCTTTTCCCAGTTATCCCCTGTAACGAAGCCATTGCATACGAGGTCCCAAGTAGAGGAAAAAGAAAATGCAGCCAAATTTGAGTTCCAAACATGCTTGCTTGCTTCAAAGGTAATGCTTGCCTCTCTGTTTTTTGTCATCATTGTCTTATGTACCTTAAAGTAAAGTAGCTTTGTTATTTGTTGTTGTCGCATATTGATGTGAGTAAGTTTGTCCATGCAAGCCATTCTTGTTTCAATTCATGAATAGATGAAGGTTCTTCCTGGTGATTTGATTGTTAGTTTGGAATATTGTATAGATTCATGTCAAGGACAACTATGCTTGTTTTCTTAAAATCTCTAATCTATCCTATGTATAGATTGTGATGTCAACAAACTTCTGCCTTCTTGTTCCAATCCAATGGGAAGAGCACTGCTTTTTCGATGATCATTTCTTTTATGTCTTGGATTTTCTATGATTTTCTATGATTTTAATTCTGAACTCTATCCAATTAGTCTGTTTCTGAGTTGTGTTTCTACCTTGGCTTTTTTATTGTTTTAGCTATATTGAATTATTGATCATGGATTTTGGGATGTAAATAAATTAAAAGGCTATCTTTAATTAATTTTAAGAAGTCATTAATTTGTTCTATTTTATTATATAAATAGAAAAGATTACTCAATTAAAAAATAATAATTTGTTTAAAAGGAAGATTTTCTTTTGAGAAACTAATTCTAAAGATTTTCTCGATATCACATTAACTATGTTGATATGAATAATTACTTTTTAATAAAATACTTGTTTTACAAATTATATTCAAATACTTCTATTTATTTTATTTAACATGTAGAGAACTTTTATTTTATTCTATAAAGATTCCTTAGACATTTAAACTTGGTGGAATTTTGTATTGAGTGCATTATATTGATGCAACAAACGAGTTAGAAAGAATTTAGTACTTGATTTCAGTATGAATCTTTTAATTTTGTTGTTGTGTCCGAAAAAAGATAGCTATACTGATTTTGGTATACTCGAAAGACACCTTGAATATAATATTGACGATCTAACAAGGATGAATTTCAATAAATTTCTACTTACGGCTCTTATCTTTTATGAAATCGATTCCCTTTGACTATACAATCTTTTGTTGACAATATTACCAATATTTGATCCTGAATTATTAATTATTCATAGTATTACTAATTTACTATACTTTCCCTATTCTCTCCACTTGCTTTTTTTACCAAATTGTTTTAGGATAACAAATTAGCTAAAAATCTTTTATTTTTTATCAGCCTAATTACTTTTTTGATTTTGAAAAAAAATATCTTTATTAATATACTCTTTTCTCTACACATTGATCCTCATTCCATAATAGAGAATAGTTAATAATTAGGACTCATAACCCTAAACCCTAAACCCTAATATATTTTTAACATCCAATTAGGTGAGATAGTTATTTGATTAAAAAAAATTAAAAGTTCGTTGCTTTCTGTTTTTCTATAGTTAGAGTTGTCAAGTTCTATCTCTTCATTATTTAAATCTAACTGAATCTTTTTTTTGTATGAATTAAAAAAAAAAACAATCCCATCCAATAAAAATGTGATCTTTTTAGAATTTGCTATTTGATACCACATGCTGTTTTTTTCATTCATTTCTTTTTAGATCATTAGTAGTGTTAAAAAAGGTATAAAAAATGAGTCACACTTAAAAAGTTTTTATAATTATATAAAAAATGTTTTTTTTTTTAGTTCACTGTATTTTTTAATCTTCCACGTTACTCTCTCTTCTTCTGAAGCCTACACACCTTCGTTACTCTCTTCACCCAAACCCAAAACCTCACCTGCCGTGATCACGTCGCTCTGCTCTCTGCCACGGTTGCTTCGTTTATTCTCTCTGCCTGATGTTTTTGTACTGGAATTTTCTGCCTGCTTTTATTTAATCTATTTTGACAAAGAGATTGTAATTTCAGAGCATAATGATCTACTTGTAACTGCTAAATTAGGGTTACAATTTATAATGCCCTCTTTTACTCGTTACGTTAAAAACTAGTCTTTAAGTTTACGAGTATATATATACTACGAAGAAGAATTTGCCCATGCTTATGAGTTCTCGTTTCTCAATTTTAATTGTTTTATTTTTGTACCTTGTTAATTGAGTTACAGCTAGGGTTTGTCCCCTTTTCTGGCGCAGTTAATTGCATTGCTTGACTTGTGCCGTGAGAAGGAAGGGATGATGGCGGATAAGAATCAACGATACCTTTTGGTGCTAACGCCTGAAAGGATCTGCGGCATCGACACCATGAAATTGATAACACCCGAGGAGGAGGAGACTGTGAATTGGGAAAATCTACCTCCGTTTCCCTTTGATTTCAGCGTGGATCTTCCACGGATCTGCATGTACGCTTTGGAGTTGGATTCCAAGATTCATCTCGTTGGAGGTCGCCAATATTACTTCCCATATCATCCACGTCATCGTGGTGCTTTTCAATTTTCCAAAAAAGTCTTCGAACTAGACCTTGACAAGGAGGAGGTGGAGGAGTCGAAATCAATCGATGATGCTCCAAGGGATATTGATACCCAGTTCACAACTTGTTACAAAGTTAGAAGTGATTATTATTTCATAGAGACGGGTGGTTTCGCACCCGTGGAGCATCCTCCTCATTTATTTTCGGTTCTACGCTCCGGAACCAAGGTTTGGGAATGCTTGCCTGATGCTCCTGGTCATCCTGACATGTGGTCGGGTACCTGGGTAGTTAACAATTCATGGTTCGACTTCTATGGTAAGCTATACCTCCGACTCTGTTTGACTGATGGAAGAGTTTTTATCCACTATTATGACACAGATAACCCACACAAGGGCTGGACAAAGAGTGAGGGTGACAACAGTTTTACGGGTTCTTTTTGTGTCCCAGTGGGTTCCGATGGCCAGTGTCACTTCTTTCATCCTACTGTGCATATTCCAGGTATTTGTTCGGGTGCACTAATTGATAATTACTCTCTCCATAATATATTTTCGTTTCAACAACTGTTGGGGAATTTCTTTGATGAAGAAGAAAGATTGTAGTTAATTTTTATTAAAGAAGTATGCATTGCATATGATTTTTTTTTCTTATTGTAAAATGTGCAATCTTCACTCTTCACTCAGCATTGCTCTTCACATAGCATTATCCATTCTATTATTGGTATTGTTACAGATCTGGTTGATCCTGGCAAATACCTGGCACTTTCGTGCGAACGGATTGGAGGAAAAAAAGTGATATGTGCTTTCCAGGTGGATGAATTGGGTGTCCTTATCTTTCAAAGGCTTGACGGCTGTTTAGATAGAATGCCATCCTTCTATCGTGAGTTAGATAGCATGATATCCTGCAATTGTGAGAAAACGCCTGTGCTTGTTGATCTTGATGGCAAAGGCACGTTTCTTGTTATGTTACCTGGCTTTACAAAGGGCTGGAACCAAGTCCTGTGCATGTTGGTTCTTCAAGTCGTTGCAAAGAAGGTTGTATCCCATCCCTCCAGGATCCTCCGGAGATCTGTGCGCTCCCCAATGGAGTGTAATTTCTTAGATTGGAAGGTCCTTAGCATGCACATGTACAGCATGAAGGAAGTCATCAAAGATTGGTCTACTGTCTCTATTTTCCCTGGCATCCCTTGCGATGAAGCCACTGTGTACGAGGTTCCAAGGAGAGGGAAAAGAAAATACAGCCAAATTTGAGTTCCAAACATGCTTGCCCCTCTGTTTTTTGTCATCATTGTCTTATGTACCTTAAAGTAAAGTAGCTTTGTTTTTTGTTGTTGTCCCATATTGATGTGAGTAAGTTTTTCAATGCATGCCATTCTTGTTTCAATTCATGTCAAGGACAACTATTACGATTTGATTGTTAGTTTCGAATATTATATAGATTCATGTCAAGGACAACTATTACGATGTCAACAAAGTAAACTGCTTTTTTTCCAATCCAATGGGAAAGAGCACTACTTTTTGGTTAATGATTTTTTTGTATTGAATTTTCTGTGATTTTAATTCTGAACTATTGTGTTATATACTTATATTGAATCCAATAGTCAGTTTCCTACTTGTGTTTCCTTATTTAATTTCTCTTTTATTCTCAAACGATGTCTTTTTCCTATAAATTTCATTCATTCTTATTTGGACTGTAATATCATGATTGTCATTCTTTGTTTGGTTCTGAATCATGTTATGCAGAAATTAGTCTTTTTCTTTTTGTTGTTTAATAAAAATATTAGAAAGGTTTAAAATATGTAGTGCATCAAAAATTCAAAACATGTTCAAGCTTATTTTGAACCCTATCCACCAAACAAAGAAACTTCAATTATATTGCTGATCCAAGGTTACTGGACAAAGCCAATATTCATCAAAATACTGAGTTCCATAGTAAAGTAACCATAGATATTCTTAATAAGATGTGTTGAATTCTGATGTAGCATTGCACACAACATATACGTAAAGAGAAGTATCCTTATGAGGACTTGTAAATAAGAGGCTTCCTTTAATTTTCAACAATAATTTGTGTCTAATGCTATGAGGCAATCCTTTCTATTATGCTTGATTGATATGAATTCTTTTATTGACTTTTGCAGGTGTTTGTTGATCAAGTAATGTCATGCACCAGTATATTTTGAAGCAATCGGATACGGACGGCCAACATTTTTTATTTTTTTTTACCTTACATTTGAATTAACATTAGCTAATTCTCTTGTTTTACCCTTAAAAATGTTGGTCATCTAACATTCTCAATTTTAGAATTTGAAGATGATACATATAGTTATTTACTTACCACATAATAGCTTAGAATGGTAATATTGTATATTTAATCAACATCTTGATTATCAAAATAGAACAAAAATGCAGGGTTCATTTTGGAGGCAGTAATGATGGAAGCAAGAGGTCTTACTTGGTTATAAGCACCTAGCACTTACTAATGATATTTTATATTTATGTAATACTGTAAAATCTAATATAACCTCATATGTTAACTAATTTTCAAATTTAATGCTTACATTTGTGTCTATTATAGTATTTTTAAAATTTTAAAAGTTATTTAATAAAATATAATTGATGTTGTTTGTGTTTATTGAAAATTATTTTTAATTTGATTTATTAAATATTAATGTCGCAATTTTTAAAAAGTTATCTTTTAAAAATTAGTTTTTATAAACTACTCTTGAAAAGACTTTACCAAACCAAGTCTAAGAAAAGATAGGATCCACTTTATATTTATCTTTTACGCATAAAAAACGTAATTATAAATCGAAAAAAATTACATAGATCTCCCAAAGTTAAAAACGTTTTGTGTATCTCCTATAACCACATTTCTATATAAATCGAATGAGCTATGTTTGATTTAAAGAGGTTGGTAGTAAATGGAATGAGGGTGAGTCGATTTACTAGGGTTTCGTGTAAATCGAATTGAACTGATTCGATTTATGCATGTATGTTGTCCATAATAACAGTAAATCGAATGAGTGTGATTCGAATTATGTATGGTTTGTGGCCAACTCAACATATGAAGAATTATGATAAATTAATATATATATATATAATATATGTTTTGAAGAAGATTTGCCAAATCCGAATCCTCTCCTAGAATTTGCACATGCTTATGAGTTCTCAATTTTAATTGTTGCATTGTAGTACCTTGTTAATCGAGTTACAGTAGGGTTTGCCCCCCTTTTTTGGGGCAGTTAATTGCGTTGATTGACTTGTGCTGTGAGAAGGAAGGTATGACGGCGGAGAAGAATCAACGATACCTTATGGTGCTAATGCGTACAAAGATCTGCGGCATCGACCTCATGAAACTGATAACACCCGAGAAGGAGGCTGTGGATTGCGAAAATCTACCTCCGTTACCCTTCGATTTCAGCATGGATCTTCCACTGGGCCGCACGTTCGCTTTGGAGTTGGATTCCAAGATTCATCTCGTTGGAGGTCTCAAATATAGGTCCACATATGATTATTATTTTGATGGTGCTTACTATACTCCTTGCAATAAAGTCTACGAACTAGACCTTGACAAGAAGGAGGTAGAGGAGTCGAAATCAATCGATGATGCTCCAGAGTTATCTGTTTCCGGGTTCTCTACTCTTCACAAAATCGAAAGTGATTATTATTTTATGTTGATGTGTGGTCGCGGTGGTTTCCTACCCGACAATGGTACTCAGAATTTTTGGGTTCTACGCTCTGGGACCAAGGTTTGGGAACACTTGCCTGATGCTCCTGATCTTCCTAGCTACCATTCCAGAATTGATCACAGTTCATGGTTCGACTTCTATGGTAAGCTATACATCCGACTCTGTTTCGAAGATGGAAGAGTTGTCGTCTTCTCTTATGACACCCATAACCTACATTGGACAACGAGTGAGGGTGACAATAGTTTTACGCGTTCTTTCTGTGTCCCAGTGGCATCCGATGACCAGCGTCGGTTCTTTCTTCCAAGGGTGCATATTCCAGGTATTCATAATTACTCTCCAAGTATGCATTGCACATTATTTTCTTTGTCTTATTGTAAAATATGCAATTTTTGCTCTTCACTCTACATCATTCTGTTATTGGTATTGTTACAGATTTGGTTGATCCTGGCAAATACTTGGCACTTTCATGCGAACGCATTGGAGGGAAAAAAGTGATATATGCATTCCAGGTGGATGAATTGGGTGTCCTTTTCTTCCAAAGGCTTGAAGGCTGCTTAGATAGAATGCCGTCCTTGTATGATGAGAAAACGCCTGTGCTTGTTGATCTTGATGGTAAAGGCACGTTTATTGTTATGTTACCTGGCTATGCAAAGGAAGAAAAAGAGGACCAGGTCCTCTTTGTGTTGGTTCTTCAGGTTGTTCCAAAGAAGTTTGTCAACCATCCCTCCCGGGTCCTCCGTAGGTCTGTGAGGTCCCCAACGGAGTGTGAGTTCTTAGATTGGAAGGTCCTTAGCATGCACATGTACAGAATGGAGGTCTCGAGTTGGGGAATAAGAGATGAGTTGTTTGCTGTCTTTATTTTCCCTGGCATCCAGTGGGAAGAAGAGAATGCCCAGGCGGAGAAAAAGAAATAGGCAAATTTGAATTTCGAAAAGGTAATGCTTGCCTATGTTTTTGTCATCATTTTCTTATGTTCCCTAAAGCGGCTTTATTATTTATATTGATTGGTTGGCTGTGAAATGTGAATGCTTTTGTGCTTGACCATTTTGTACTGTAATTCTGTTTGCCCAATACACATTAACACACATAATCGGCTGCTGTGAATAAGTTTGCCAATGCATGAGTTTATGAAGGTTCTTCCTGGTGATTTGATTGTTAGTTTGGAATATTACATAGATTCATGTCAAGGACAACTATGCTAGTTTTCTTAAAATCTCTAATCTATCTTATGTATAGATTATGATGTCAACATAGTAAACTTCTGCCTTATTGTTCCAATCCAATGGGAAGAGCACTACTTTTTCGATGATGATTTGTTTATGTTTTGGATTTTCTATGATTTTAATTCTGAACTCTATCAATTTGTCAGTTTCTGAATTGTGTTTATTTAATTATTCTTTTATTCTCAAACTTATTTTAGGATGTTTTTCCCTATAAATTTCTTTGGAGGAATGCTAGGAGGCCAGCAATTTTGGTGTTTTGTAACTATTAATTGGCCATCAATAGTGTTTTTAATGGTGTGAGATTACATCTAATGGTGAGAGATCACTCACTTTTATTTTGATGGTTAAGTGCTGGCTAAAAAACACAAAAGTTGCTGGCCCTAGACTTTTCCATTTCTTTATTCTTATTTGGACTGTGAAATCATGATTGTCATTCTTGGTTTGGTTCTGAATCATGTGATGTAAAGAGGAGTAGCCTTTTGAGGACTTGTAGAGTGCAACATATCATTGGGGTTACTTCTACTACGCACTAAAATCCAAATAAAGGATGACTTTTGAGGCATCCTTAAATTTTCAACTAGGTTCATCAACAACAATTTGTGTCTAATGCTATGAGGCAACCCTTTTTATTATGCCTAATTGATATGAATTCTTTTATTGACTTTTGCAGGTGTTTGTTGATCAACTAATGTTGTGCACGAATATATTTTGAAACAATCAGATATGGTTGTCTAATGATCTTAAATTTTTGGAATGTTTTTAAAAGTAATTTTAGATGACCAACACTTCTTTATTTTTACCTTATATTTGAAATAACATCAGCTAACTCTCCTTTTTTTTTTAATACTAAAAGTGTTAGCTCTCTAATATTCCTCAATTTTAAAATCTCAAGAGGAGGTTACATACCACTAATTAAAGTCATTTACTTACCACATAATAGTTCAGAATGGTAATATTGTATATTTAATCAACATCTTAGATGGTCAAGATTTATTCTTTCTCATTCTTACAATTGACTACAATAGTGATTTAATATATTTTTCTTATTAGCAAAACAGAACAAAATTGCAGGATTCATTTTGGAGGTTAATGAAATGAAGAAAGAGGTCTTGGTTATAACTTTTACCAAGCACTTACTAATGATATTTTGTTTTGGTTAGTAAAATACAAATTTGAGAATAACACGGTCAAACAACGATACACAAAATACATCTTGCTGAAAAGCTTGAACACAAATATGAAATATGAAACTAAGAATCTATACCACCAAATGCACCCCTCTGACACTCTCCCCCTTGTTAGTTGTTACAACCTTGAAAATATTTTTATAATTATATAAAAATGTTTTCTTAAAAGAAAAAGATGAAACCCTCTGCCACGTTACTCTCTTTTCTTACCAGGCTCACAGCCCAACACCTTCGTTACACACTTACTCTCTTTTCTTACCACGTTACTCTCTTTTTAAAAGCTAGGGTTTGTCCCCTTTTCTGGCGCCATTGCTTGACTTGTGGTGTGAGAAGAAAGGGATGGCCGCGGAGAAGAATCAACGACACCTTTTGGTGCTAATGCATAAAAGGATCTGCGGCATCGACCCCATGAAACTGATAACACCCGAGAAGGAGGAGGAGGAGGCTGTGGATTGGGAAAATCTACCTCCATTTCTCTTTGATTTCAGCGTGGTTCTTCCGCTGGCCCGCATGCACGCTTTGGAGTTGGATCCCAAGATGTATCTTGTTGGAGGTCTCAAACTCACTCATATGAAATTTGATCATTATTATGATGGTCCTTCCCATCCTTCCAAAACAGTCTACGAACTAGACCTTGACAAGAAGAAGGTGGAGGAGTCGAAATCAATGGATGATGCTCCAAAGTTTATTGCTACCGGGTTCTATACTCTTCACAAAATCAGAAGTGATTATTATTTTATAATGATGGGTGGTCTCGTACCCGCGGATGCTCCTCGGAATTTTTGGGTTCTACGCTCTGAGACCAAGGTTTGGGAATGCTTGCCTGATGCTCCTGGTCATCCTGACAAACGCTCACATTCCTCACTTGCTGACGGTTCATGGTTCGACTTCTATGGTAAGCTATACCTCCGAATCCGTTTCGAAGATGGAAGAGTTTTCGTCCACTCGTATGATATCCATAACTCACATTGGACAACCAGTGAGGGTGACAATAGTTTTACGCGTTCTTTTTGTGTCCCAGTGGATTCCGATGGCCAGCTACGGTTCTTTCTTCCAAGGGTGCATATTCCAGGTATAAACCCTAAACCCTAACTCGTATTCTATTAGGAAATTTCTTTGATGAAGAGTGAAGATTCTAGTTAATTTGTATTAGAGAAGTGTGCATTGAACATGTTTTTTCTTTTTTCTTATTGTAAAATGTGCAATTTTCACTCTTCATCATTCTGTTATTGGTATTGTTACAGATTTGGTTGATCCTGGGAAATACCTAGCACTTTCGTGCGAACGCATTGGAGAAAAACACTTGGTGTGCGCTTTCCAGGTGGATGAATTGGGTGTCGTTATCTTCCAAAGGCTTGAAGGCTGCTTAGATAGAATGCCATCCTTCTTTCATGAGAAAACTCCCGTTGTTGTTGATCTTGATGGCAAAGGCACTTTTGTTGTTATGTTACCTGGCTTTGCAAAGGAACAGAAACAGGACCCAGTCCTCTGCCTGTTGGTTCTTCAGCTCATTGCAAAGAAGGTTGTATCCTATCCCTCCCGTGTCCTCCGTAGCTCTGTGAGGTCCCCAATGGAGTGTGAGTTCTTAGATTGGAAAGTCCTTAGCATGAACATGTACAGCAGAAAACGTGGCTTTGATGATTGGATTAGTGTCTCTCTTTTCCCTGGCATCCGCTGTGACGAAGCCATTGCATACGAGGTCCCAAGGAGAGGAAAAAGAAAATGCAGCCAAATTTGAGTTCCAAATATGCCTGCTTGCTTCAAGGGTAAGGCTTGCCTCTCTGTTTTTTGTCATCATTTTCTTATGTGCCTTAAAGTAGCTTTGTTATTTATTGTTGGCCCATATTGATGTGAGTAAATTTGCCATTCTTGTTTCAATTCATGAATAGATGAAGGTTCTTCTCGGTGATTTGATTGTTAGTTTGGAATATTATATAGATTCATGTCAAGGACAACTGTGTTAGTTTTCTTGAAATCTCTAGTCTAGCTTATAATAGATTATGATGTCAACATAGTAAGCTTCTGCCTTGTTCTAATCTAATGGGAAGAGAACTACATTTTGAATGATGATTTGTTTATGTTTTGGATTTTCTATGATTTTAATTCTGAACTCTAGCCAATTTGGCAGTTTCTGAGTTGTGTTTCCGTATTTAATTTCTTTTATTCTCAAACTTATTTCAGGATGTTTTTCCTTATAAATTTCTTTATTCTCATTTGGACTGTGATATCATGAATGTCATCCTTTGTTTGGTTCTGAATCATGTTATGTAAAGAGAGGTAGCCTTAAGAGGATTTGTAGCCTGCAACATCTCATTGGGTGTTACTCTGTTAGGCACTAAAATCCAAATAGAGGATGACTTTTGAGGCATCGTTGCATTTTCAGCTAGTTCATCAACAACAATTTGTGTCTAATGTTATGAGGCAACCCTTTCTACTATGCCTAATTGATATGAATTCTTTTATTAATTTTTGCAGGTGGGTGTTGATCAAGCAATGTTATGCACCAGTATATGGTTGTCTATCTGAAATTTTTTGGAATTTTTTGAAAGAAATTTTAGATGACCAACACTATTTTTTACCTTAGATTTGAAATGACATTAGCTAACTCTCCTTATTTTAAAATATGAAGACGATACATACCACTAATTAAAGTCTTGCTTACCACGTAATAGCTTAGAATGGTATTATTGTATATTTAATCAACATCTTAGATGGTTAAGATTTACTGTCTCTCATTTTACAAGTGATCACAATACCGATTTAATATATCTTTCTTATTAGCAAAACAGAACAAAATTGCAGGATTCATTTTTGAGATAGTTAATGAATTGAAGAAAGGGGTCTTGGTTAAAAGTACCAAGCACTTACTAATGATATTTTGTTTTGGGCTAGTAAGATACAAATTTGAGAATAGCAGTCACACAACAATACACCAAATACATATATTTAGTATCTTGCTAAAAGTTAGAACACATATTAAATGAGACTTACAATATATATAAGCTAGATTAGAGAATTCAATAAAACTAGCAGTCTCCCTTGACATGGTTCGCTAAACATCCTACTTGGTTTAATAATCGCGATTTCAGTCCTTGATCTGCAATTTCAACAAACATAAACAAGCTTTGTGTGATTGTTTAACAAGATATGGGAATTATCACAATCTAAAATGTCAAAAAGGCTAGATTCCATATAATATTCCAAAATAACAATCAAATCACTGCATGCTCACATACTGCAGTTCTTTGTATTCTTTCAAGAGTTTCTTTTATTGTCTTTTTTTTCCCTTTCTTTTTCTAAAGAAAAAAACTTGTTCAAAGTTTGAATAGGAATAATACCAAGTAAATCTATCATCCTAGTTCTGTGTTCATTTACCATTGTATGATTTTTATTTTTTTCACATAACAAGTTAACAAACAACACATGCTTGCATAATGACTATTACTAATACTATTTTAGTAATTCATGAATAACAACTAAAATATAATAATAATAACAATTAGAAATATTAATATTAATATTAATATTAAGTATTAATATTTACCTGCCAACACACATGCATCTCCAACCGTCTTTATGATTCAAATAATTCAATTTCCGATCGAAAACGATAACTTTCCGGGGGAGGCATGCAGAGGGTTTTAAGATGGCCGTCAAAACCGCATTTTTCACAATGATCTTGTGGGTAAGTAAGCCGTTTCTCTGCTTTGACATAAACTTGTTCATCCTCGAAACAAATTTCTACCGCTTCTGTAAGGTAATTTGGATGTTGGTACAATTTGAATTTGACTACATCAAATGGCTCAAGTCTATTTGATCGACTTACGTGGCTTTGGTGAAAGTAGATAGGGAGTCTAGGTTCGTCCGTTTGAATAAAACCAAATTGGTCACCGGATTCTTTGGTACCACATGTTTGAGTGTACAAGACCGTTCCATAATGGACTCGGTTAAAATATTCTTCCATTTCTTTGAGAAACTAAATGAAAGAAAAGAAGGTTAGAAAGTGAGTGTAGCCGAGGAGGTGCGTGGGTAGTGAAGGTGCTACAGAAATGGAGAATCAGTAATTTATGGAAGCCAACAAGGGAGAATCAGTAATGGAGGTTTTCAGAAAGTAGGTGAATTTCCTTCAGAGTGGACGCCGCCTCCATTGCAGCGGGTTTCCCTCAGCAAACACGACTAGATGACCGGAAGAGCTCTGACGAGGTGGACGGCAGCATCTTCGAACTCAAATCCCCTGAATCAATGGACACAGTGCTCGGAAGATAACCGGATCTCCGAAACCTGACCCGGCGAGAAGAATCTCCCTCTCTCAGATGCGCCTGATTCGTCGCTCCTTCTCCACAGCAGCCGTTAACCTCGCTCGTGTGTGTCGGCGTCGACGCCTGCAACTCCACCGCCACCTAAGCTGCTCGGCGATGGTGAAACAGAACAAAGGACAAAGACACTACCGGCGAGAAGTAACAAGTAATAAGAGAGTAAGACAGTTTGGCATCCAAATAAAATTACTCCTTCCAGTTCATAATTATAGTGTCCTGAATATGAATACTGCTTCTGATAAGAATTCATTAAGCGGGTCAGCCTTATCTCACAAAATTAATGGTGCTTCAACTAACCGTGTAAATATTTATGATGTTTAATATTTCTCAAAAAACTTTAATTTGAATAAACTTTTATAGTGTCAGCTAAAGTATGCATCACTTCAGGAGGTTGAATTATGATGTATGGTACAAACTGCAAAGTGCATGACACCTGTTTCCCTCCATTTTGACCCAAGTGTAATAATTAAAAAATATAAATTACTGCATCACACCTGTTTCCTTATTAGTAATTTTTTTTCCACCTCTATTGCTCACTCCCCTCAGTAGCGTTTTGTTTTATTGTTACGTATATCAATGTTATTAGGTGGGTATTTATTTCAAAGTAGGGGATGTGTTTACGGTGGATACTACAATGAAGATGGCAAAAATATCTTTTTATGAAGATTTTTTAGTTAAAAGTGTGGTTTATTTATTTAACCATACTTTAAACAAAAATAACATTTTTATAAATATCAAAATCTAATCATACAATCTATCATCCAAAGGTCAAAAAGAAATATATTCACATGAAGACAATTATGCCATCTTCATTGTAGTATCACCTGTGTTTATTGGTCAAGAAAGTAGGGAATGTTTGTAGCGTTGGGGTGTAAAGTGGTTTTGTTTCCGGTGTGGGTTGGGTCCTCCAGCCCAAGACCAGACCAAGTATGGAGATCTATTTATTCTTTCACTTATGTAGTGGGCTTTACTCATAGTTCCAGACTGTCCAACCCAATCTTTAAAATATTTAGGCACAAACAAGTTTTTTTTTTGGACTTGATGCACAAACAAGTTCCTTAGGGGTATACATGTACGGGCCGGAGTTAGATTAATTAGATAGCCACCACTACCATAAACATCACAAAAACAACTTTTTCTAAAGATGCCTACGTGGTAAAATCTAAACCATACATTCTAAAATCACACTTTTCACTACAAAACACTTAAAACCGTAGCTTTTTATAAGAAAAAGCGTTATCTAATGGAAAAAAGTAAATTAGAAGATTTAAGAGAAGAAATTATTAAACTATCAAAATTAATAGATCAAAAACTAATGATTTTAACTAATGTTAATTGTAATGACACCGAATTCCTAAAATCAATACAAAATGATTTTTCTCAAAATCTTTATTTTACTATAAGTTTTATTGAAGGACTTCAAAAACCTGAAAAAACTTATATTTCACACGGAATTTCTAAAAAATGCTACCATGGAAATGATTCCCCACATCTTTATCATACTTTTAACCCACAATTAAATTCTATAGTAGATATGTTTGAAGAAATTTTAGTATTCATAAAATTTCAAAGAAATAAGGAAAAAGAGGAACCTAATATAAACGAAATCAAACAGATATTAAATAAATACTTTCAGAAAGAAAATCCCAAAGAAGAAAATTTTCAAAATATAATCAACATAGCAGAATTAAAAGTAAAACCACCGTTGAAATTATGAATATTGAAGAAAAATTAGAAAAAGTTACAATGCTTTTTAAACAATTAAAAATGGCTCAGGAAAATAATATTATGGAACAGGAATTTCAAATAGAAGAAGAATTAGTAAATTCTGAAAATATAAAAAATGAAGAACACATCCTAGATTATTCAAGTGACGAAGAACCAGCAATTCCAATACAAGTAAAAAACGAAGCTGGAACATCTAAGGATAGTCAATCTCAATTTAAATGGGAAACGTGTTTTGATAATTATGCTTTTAAAAAAGGGTTTATAAATAAAGATTCAAAATATACAAAAATACCATCAAAATACGTTCCTAAAACCCAGGAAATGGAAGGATAAAGAATGCTCGATTTAGACTGTAAAAAGAATGAAAAAGAAATTTTCGAAAATTTGTTGAATTCCTTTC
>NC_029786.2:107100567-107101079 GCF_000816755.2 Arachis ipaensis | reverse complement strand
TATGCAAATGAATGTCCAAAAAAGAAGGATAAAAAGGATCTTACCAAACAAATAGAAATTGCTAAGTCTTGTTTCATGGAACCATTAGAAGAATCTGATGATAACCTATACTATATTTTTGAATATGTCTCAGAAACAGACTCAGAGACTGAGTAATAATGCCACATTTATTACTATAAAAATAACAGAAAAATTTATAAATGCTTTCATAGATACTGGAGCAACACAATGTTTTGCTAGTACAAATATAAAACTTGATTGAAAAAAATTAAAGAAACCATTAAGAGTTAGAATAGCTGACAAATCAATACATAAAATTGACCAAAAAGCAGAGATGGCTGAAATTTTTATTCAAAATTATAGGTTCATTGTTCCATCTATATATATGTTAGATTCCGGAATGGATTTTATTATAGGAAATAACTTTTTAAAGCTATATCATCCATTCATTCAAGAATTAACATATATAGTTTTAAAAGCTCCACACGATTCTTCAATAAGTCAAAAATCAA
>NC_029786.2:107096763-107100385 GCF_000816755.2 Arachis ipaensis | reverse complement strand
ATTAGATCAAGAAATTCAAAAATATGAGCAAGAACTCGAAAAATGCAAGCATTGTCAGCAAATAAGAACACAGATCCAATCCCTCAAGAAGGCCATTGAAGCAATGAAATCAACCCAACAAGCAAAACCATTAGAGTTCAGCCAGCTAAGCATGGTGGACAAATCAGGTGAAGAAAAAATTTCAGAAAATAAAACAATTGCTGAAATTATTAAAAAATCTACCCAAGATAAAAAAATATTATTTAATTTATAATGGCCCTATGAAAGGAGTATATGATGCCTGGGAAAAAGCGACACCATTCACACATCAATCAAGGATAATTCATAAAGGAGGGTTTTTAACACTGGAAGAGGCAAAGGAATCCTTCAGGGAATATGAAGCTCTCCATCCAGAGCAAACCCTAAAAAGAGCAGATAAAGCTCTAATTCAAACCCAGAGAATAGGGATAATTAGAAACATTCCTACAAGGGCTGAAATCAAGGAAAAGAAAAGGGTCTGTAGATCAAATCTCAGAGAAACCCTTAACATAGTCTTGAATTGGACTGAAGAAAAAAGGACAATTTTGGGATATTATCCTATTGCCAAAGAACAGCTAACAAAGCTGGTTATATTTCCAGATGCTTCCCTATCTGACACCTATTAGTTTTTCCAGTATGGATTAATTGATACAATTTTAATTTTTAATGATCTAAAAATTATTAGTGAGTTTCCTACAGGATTCGTTGATGCAGTAAAGAGATTTAAAAATATGATTGACAATGTAAATCCAAGGGATATATCCCTAAAATTTACAAACAGTCAACCTATTTTTAATGAAGAAGAAGAATGCTTGGTTCCAGCACACCAAGTAATATTCATGTCCGTCTTCCCAGGAAATTTTCAACCAATTGATCAGATTCAAGATTTAACAATTTACAGTCATGAAGGAAGGCTAGCCAGCACATTAGCAAAGGTCTTTGAAAGAACTCAAAAAATAACGAAGGAATCTCACACAAGGATTAATTATAAAAGTAGAAATACTCTGCTTGTGTCCAGTAAAAGAAATGAAATTGAAGAAAGAGAGATGAGATTCTTGGTGGAATTTGAATCAGCATTCTACAAATTATCTGAACTTTTAGAAAAGCTCCCTGAAGGGATAAAGAGGAATCTCTGCTATTTGATAAAAAACAGAGAATACCACAAGTGCCAGCTATGTGCCTCAGAGATATCTGAAGAAAGCAATAATGAAACGGAATCAACCCACATGATAAAGGAAGAAGACAATGCATCTGAAGGTCACATGATAAAAGAGGAGGACAGTGCATCTGAAGCATCTCTCAACATTATTGCATAGTGACGTAAGCACTTAGGTCATAAAGCACCAACGATGTAGCTGGTGCAAGATAACAAACAATGACGTAAGCAATGATGTCATAAGAAGGGTAAGGATGGAAATTGTCCATCAAACCCAACTATTATAAATAGGTAGCTTAGGCAATTGTAGAAGGCATCAGACAATAGAAAGCAGAAGGCTAATAGTACTCATATGCTAGGAGAGCAAGGAGGAAGCGGCCGAGGCGATTTTATAGTCTGAGGAAGAATTCCCTTAGGGAAAAATAATTCTAAACTCCCCTCTGGAGTTAGTATCTACAATCTCCCCTCTGGAGATAAAAACACCTTATGTAAAATATACTAAATAAAGGAAGTTTTTCTTCAGAAAGGTACATCTTCATCCTAGTCTTTAAATTATGAATTATTTAGAAAGTTTAGAATTAACAGAAGAATCTGATTATTATAGATTAACTGCTTTATTAGATAATGAAAAACATGTTGTTTTAAAAACAGAATTAAATCTCAAATCAAATGAAAACTTTAATAAACAAAATCTTTTAAAAGAAGTTTTTAATAGAAAAAATATAATATACTATGGAAAAATTCAACTCGAAGCCCCTATAAAGATAAAATCCGCCAATAGAGAACTTGAAATAGCTTTGATAAATGATGAAGAATTGAGTAAACAGATTGAGAAAATTAAGGATCAACAAAAAAGATCTAAAATTGGATGGATTCATATTAGTACTATACAAGTCTTAATCAAATCTACATATATGAAAGGAATTAATTCACCAATAAGCTTAGCAATTTGTGACAAAAGAATTACTGATGACCCAATAGATCAAATAATCGGAATTGTTCATGGAAACTTGGCAAACGTAAATGTTAAATTCAATGCCCATCTTGGATATGTTATACCTTTATCAACTGAAAATCTTGGAAGATCTATAAGTTTGGCTTATAAATTTCACAGAAAGAATCTAATGGAACAAGATGATGAACCATTTTTAATTACATATGCAATAAATTATGCTTTAACAAATAGCCATCATAGTATAATATTTAAAAATAGAGAAAGAATTTATGTCGGTGAATTATTTCAGAAAATTGTAAAAATAGAAATACCAAAATATAAAGCTATTGAAAACCCGGTTCTATTATTAAAAGAACCATCAGGAAAATTAGTTTCATCAAATTTTCAAATAAGAGAATCTAAAATTAATAGCCCTTTAAGTTTATCTAAGTTAAAGATTAAAGAAGAAAATTCTGAAATAAAAGAATTAACAAAAAAGGTCGAAAAATTAAATGAAACCCTAAACACTAAATTATGACAATAAATAAAGAAGAAATATATGTAACTTATCAAGATAAGAAACAAGAGCTCTTTGAAAGAGAAAATCGTTTGAATTATTTACAGTTCTCTAAAATAAATCAAAGAGCATTTGAAGCTCTAAAGATTGTCTATGACAAGTTGAAAAGAGAAGTTGAAGAGTTAGAAAAATTAATAGAATCTCTAGAAAATAGTGATGAATCGATGATAGAGTTCGCGAAAATTCTAAAATAAATAATGAAGCATAAAAAGATTGAAAAACCAGAAAATAAAATAAAAAGAAAAAGGGCGGAAAAATTAAAAAGTAAAATAAAGGAGTATAAAAAGGAATTAAATAATCTTCAGATCGAAATTGATGATCTTTTAATAAAAATGATAGAAATAAGAATAAATATAAATAAGTTAGAATTAAACTTAAAAAATTTATAAATGCCTGGAAAATCATATTATGACTTAAAAGAATTAAAGCTGTTGAAAGAAAAAATGGAGAATGAAGTCGAAAAATTAAAAAGATATTTAGAAACAACAGAAAGTGTAGATATAAAAGAAGTTTTTGAGGATTTGAGAAATTATATTAAAGAAAAAGACAAACAGATAAAAGATTTTATATACAATAATCCATGCAAAAAAGAATATTATAAACTAAAACAAGATTGAAAAATTATAAAAATGAAATCAGAATTATAAATATACATCAAGGACTAGTAATAAATGATCATATAACAAATACAAGAGAAATAGTAGAAATGGTCAATACTTTAGATTATGAATTTGTAAATTATTATCAAAATCCTTTAAATAAAGCACCACCAATTGAATCTATACAAATTTGGTATCAGAGCCAAGTTAACGATTAAGGGTAACACTTTCTCTTTAAGTAACACTTTTAGTGACACGCTTTTAAATCAATAACAACAACAAAATGAAAAACATCTTTAGAAAAAGTTGAAATTGGCAACTTTATCAGAGTGGCCACC
>NC_029786.2:107091610-107096709 GCF_000816755.2 Arachis ipaensis | reverse complement strand
GTCTACCGTCTACCTGAAATATGATTTGAATCCAACTTAAAAATGATAAATTTAAATTTGACAAAATATATCTTAAATATAGATCGAATTACGAGTCAGACTAGATTTTGAGCACACTTAGAGATCACAAAACAAACAAAACATGAAATCTGAATGTTAACAATCATCATTTTCCAATTCCAATTTCAGTTCCAAATGTTCTTATTTAGATATTGATTCTATAAGAAACTAATAAAAAAAATTAAGATTAAAGATCATAATTAAAATTTCCGGTTTGTTCTTGCCCGGGACCATTTACTATTATACTTAGATAGAGAAAAAGTACGGAAAAATTTATTTTGTATGAACGTAATTTTCTTCTCATGAACATTTTTTATTTTTGTTACAGTTCACATGAATATTTTCTTTGTTGTTGAATGTATATATATATTTTAAGTAAGTACTATTTTTCTTTTTTCTTTTTTTTTTTAGTTAAAACTCAATTAGCAAAAGGACTACATATACCTGACGAGAAACGATATATATATTACAACACAGATTGAATTAATTTCTTTAATAAACTCCAAATTAAGAGAGCATGGAAATCATCACCAGCTCGATCCAGTGAAGTTACTATCCATGGTAATTGCCTTTCTTGCATGTATTGTATAAGGCCATTAATAATTTAGTTCCAATGAGAAAAAAATTAATTTTAGGAAAGAGAGAAAGGAAAAAGTACAATGGCGGAACACCAACAATATCTTTGCATGATGTCGGAAGATAAGATTTATGGTATCAATCTCAAGAAATTAATACCAGAAAAAGAGGAAAAGGACGAGAACCAGGACGAGAACGAAGAACAAAACAAAGAAGTGGAGGATTGGAAAAATCTACCAAATTTTTGCTTTGATTTTTCCAAAGATCTTTCGTTAAGATACATGCATGCATTGGAATTGGATTCTAAGATTCATCTTATTGGAGGTCAAAAATGTAACTCTGAAGATGGTTCATATAAACCATCAAACAAAGTCTACAAACTTGACTTTGATTTCACCGACGATAATGACGACGACAACGACGACGACGACAATAACAAAGAAGAACCGCAAATAAATGAAGCCGAATTAATTCCACAAACTCCTACATACTTTGGTGAAGATAAATGTTTAGTTACAAAAATTAGAGGCGATCATTATTTTTTAATACTAGATGACGCTGCACCTGCATCCGTACCTAACAATAATTTTTGGGTTCTGAGATCCGAGACAAGAGAATGGGAACCATTACCGGCTGCTCCGAACCCCGGAATAGCCGGTATTGGAGCCCAAACTCATTGGTTTGTTTTCTATGATATTCTCTACATTCGAATTGCTTTGGTAGATGGTAGAATTTTTGTTCTATATTATGAATCAGACGATCCAGAGAAGGGGTGGACGTTGCATCACGATGAAGATGATTTTACGAGTTCTTTTTGGCTTACAATTGATGATCAACGTAGATTTTTCACTCCACATATTCTTCCTTTTCCATCTTTACCAGGTATCAAACACATCAAGTTTTTCATTACTTTGATCATTCAAGAATATTATGCACACATAAAAAATCAATCATTATATATTTGTGTACGAACACATCTGTTGTTTAACTTATTTTTAATATATATTTTGTATTTCAATATATATTTTATACGAATAACTGATTTGGTGGTTAATTTTTTTTGTATATATGTAACATGATTGTTCATAATTAGTTCACATGCAGTGGTCTAAAGTTGATAGTTGATAATTTAATCGAATCTGTCAAATCATTTAACAGCTCTTAACTATTAATTTCATATGAAAAAAATTATACGTGAATTTTTCAGTTTAAAAAAAATCATATTAGAAATGTACATTTTTCATCGTATGAATAATTGACATTGTTGTGTGTAAAAAATTTTACAGGTTTTGATTTTGATTGTTGCGTGACGCTTTCTTTCTTCCTTGAAGAAGAATTTACAATCCATGCTTTACTAGTGACTCGACTTGGTGTTAAGTACTTTCAAGAGATTAAAGGATGTTTTGACGAAATCCCATCGTTTCTTCGAAAAGTGGAGCCGATTCTTCTTGATCTCGGCAACGGCAAGGTTTGTGTCATGTTATGTGGCTTTGAAAAGAGACATGGTTGTGGAGACAGATTCTTATGTGTATTGGTTCTTAGTCTTGCCATGAAAGAGGGAGTTGAAGTTAATCTTTTGGAATATCCTCCAGCAGAGCGTGATTTCTTAATCGTTAATGTAATTAGTAAATCTTTCTATACCTTGAAGGAAGACCCTAATGAATGGTACGGATTCCATGTTTTCCAAGATATTATTATAGAAGGTGGTGACAAAAGAAAACATGATATTTTTCTAACAGAAATAGAAACAGAAACAGAAACAGAAGCAGAAACAGAAATAGAAGCAGAAATAGAAATAGAAATATAAACATGATCATGATTATGATTATTGCTTTAGAAAGGAAGAGAAAAGCCAATTTCATTTGGTTATTTTTTTGTTACATTCTATGGAATTGGAATCTTCATGTGTCATTTTGTATATAGAACACACTAATTTTGATGCATAAAGAAGTTTTATTTTACGTGTATTTAGTTATTTATTGATAAGTCATTAATAAAAGTAATTATTTTTATACTATATAAATGATTATTCAAAAAGATAGATACATACGAAATATTTTAAATTGTCTATCTAACAAAATTAGAAAAGCAATGTTGTATGCTGAAATAATATAGAAGCTAGAGTTGAGAGAGAATGATACAGTGGTAGTGAAGGGTTAGGGAATAAAAGAAGCTAGAGTATCAAAATTTTGGCTAACTTTTTACCGTTAAATGAAAGAGTAAAATTGTAATATTATAAAAATTCAATTCAACTTAGTATTCTTTAAAAATGGTATAATATTCAACTTTTTATTATAATAATTAAAAAATAAATAAACTTTGTTTTAGATTTAATATATTTAATTATCAATATATTATAATTTAAATACATATCTAAAAATCAAATTATTTAAAATTCAAAATTTTGATTTTAAAATTCTAGGATAAACCTTAAATCATCTAATTATTAAGTCACCAAAAAAAACATCTAATTATTAACTAAATCCGTACAAATTAAAACACTTAAAGAAGCAGAGGCGCACATCGTCCGCGCCACCTTCCTCTTCCTCGCTCATCTTCGCTGTCTTCCTCCTTTTCGGCGCTCATTCACAACGCTGCATTCCCTTCGTCAACACTCATCTTCGTTGCCACCTTCCTCCTCCTTGTCACCGTTCGTCCGCATCAACGTCCACGGCAAAAACTTACCTAAAGTTTGGATAGGTCTCTGACACCATTACTTTTTTTTATTGTTCTGTATAAATTTTTTTTTAAATTAAAAATCGAATAAAATGGCCTGAAGAGATTTTCATATATATTGTAATGTTAAATTATTTTTGCATGTGCAATTTCTGTATTTTGAAAGTGTTTCAAAAATATTTTCTGTATAACTTCATAATTTTAGATGTGTTACAATTATTTTTTAATGTTTAAATTTAAATTTTAGATTTATGATTTTGGATGTGTTTCAAAAATATTTTTTGTATAACTTAATAATTTTAGATGTGTTACAATTGAAAAAGAAACTACAATTGAAAATATTTTAGTTTGTGTATATAATTATATTCGACCATTCATCACTAGAAAGTCGTAAAACAAATCCTACATTCTATCAAAGGTACAATAAGTAAGGGATTAATTTTTTTCTGAATGCAATATATACAAATTGAAATATTATAGTAGAATAGAAGAAAACCGTATTACAGATAGAGAAGAGACGTAAAAGAAAGAAATAATAACTAATTATGAAATAGATACGGAGTTAGAAAAATTTTAATTTTTAAAATTTAAATTAATTTTAATTATAAATATATATCTAAAAATTAAAAATATATTTTAATTTAGATATAAATTTAAATATTATAAAATATATCTTTTTGGACAACATAAAGATACACATTCGCTTTTATATGATAGTTATTAATTATAGGTATGCAATATTGGCATATTGCTATAATTAAAAACTTAAAAGATAATGCATTATGTAATGATAATTGTTGTTTATTCTTTTGAATTATAGTACATATGACTTATGAGCAATGAAAAGTGTTAACGTTGATATCTCCAGGACATCACTTTAATATATATATATATATATATAGCTTATTCTTATCTCAAAAAATGTAATTTTTAATACATTTCGATAATAAATAATTTTTTTCTCTCTTTCTTGAAGGGAACAAATGCATACATCTAATAATGATGTGGATCTTGAATGAAGTTGAGGGCCTTTATATTTGTGTTATCAATAACTCTTAATAAATGTAAAAAAATTTTGTCCACGAGTGGCGTGTAAAATAGTCACATTGAGTAGTGGCTTCATATAGTAGCCATGCCTAGCTAGTAAGTTGCATGAGCAATTCTATTAGCCTAGTCTTTGGGGACCGCATCACAAGAAGAAAACACCTACAATGTAATTAAAAAAAAAAATTAAAAAGAATAACATATACTTTTTATTTTTAAAATTTGTTAAAAATCCCGTGAATAAATAAAAAGTGAGTGCTATATTGTCTTTAATACTGTGCCTAAGTTACTAAAAAAAATAAATAGATAATATTTAATAAATTTTAAATATTTTATTTTTATTTTATATATTTTATTTTTATTTATAAAAATAAGTTAGACAATTTAGACATCATATACACCATAGAATTAAGAAAAGCCACTAAAAACAAGTTTGTTATGGTGTTATACACAATCCACCATTTTTTGAACAGCATTTAGTTCTTTCAGAAAAAAATTGATTGCAATTTACACATCTAGAAACTTGATAAACAGTAGACAAGTAAAATTAATTAGAAAATCTAGGTCTTCACAAGCATGATTTTGATAGTAACATCTCTTCACAAGTATAAGATTTTGATACTCATCATACTTCATCATTGCACGAATTCAACATTATTAGTGAAATACATGACATGGAAGAAATCAACATATTAGTTTCCAAATTTCTATCTATATAAAAGGCTGAGATGGAAATTTTGCTA
>NC_029786.2:107089875-107091570 GCF_000816755.2 Arachis ipaensis | reverse complement strand
GATGAAAATTTTGCTAATTAATTTTTTTTTTTTTTGGAATAATGACATATTTTTCTCTGTTCAGATTTAGGAATAATAATGGCCCACTATGCATCCACCATCATGAAGTCTGAGAGTAACAGAGTTGACCATTCCTTAAAAGTTGGCCACACTAAAGTCCATAATCTAATCATGAATCTATATTATTTTGGAGTATAAAGGCAAACATAGTAGATTATTAAAAGCATCTCTTTATGGGCTTTGCTTTTCTCATTTCAACATTGAACTCACTCAAAATTATTGCTGCCAAAATGTATTAATATAAAAATAAATAAATAAATAAAAACTAATTTATCAGTATGAATCAAGAAATTGTTGTGATTTATTTTGTTCTAGTTGTCTTAAATTAAAACATCAACCTTTTTTATATATGATTAGGTTATCGGTTAATTTTTTTGGATATTGGATAAAAATTAGTGTAATTTTTTAATATTAGAAGTTATGATGTTTTACAAAATTTTGGGGTCATAGAATTCGTAAAGTACGAATTATCAGATCAAATTTTTTTTAATTTATAAAGACAATACACACACTTTGTATTATATTATTTTAATATTAAATTGCAATACACAGTCTGTGTATTGTAAATACACAGTCTACGTATTATTAATACAATACATATATTATGTTTGCCCAAAACAACGCCTCACATTGTAAAATTCTATTTTTTGTAACATTAACGTAAAATTCTCTTCACTCTTCCATATTAAAATAAAAAATCTTAGGTTATCAACCTCGGGAAATCAATAATATAATATCTGTAGGGTAGATTAATATCACCTTATTTTATAAAATATAAAAGTATCAAGTGATAGTTGTACAATTTAAGTTTCAAAAAAATGATGTATATATATTTGATAATTATGGTTAGAATTAATAAATTTTAAATAAAACTAAAACTGTTTTTGACTTTTTTTATTATTATTATCAAATATTTTTAATATTTTAATTGGTTAATCTAATCTAAATCTGAATATTAATAAAACATTAGAAGTCTTTCCCTGTCAGATATATAAATGCTTTGCTGACCTTAAATCATGAAACCTAGCTACCTTCCTTTGAGGGATTTAAATACATACAATTGAATGGAAGCAAAACTAACCCATCATGCATTCATGCATGCACAAGAATAGAGTAATAGACTGTTGAAATAATCATCAATAAATAAATGGAAGAAAGTGCAGGTGCTTAATTAATTATTCACTATGAACAAGCAAAGCATAAATAAATAAATAAATAAATTTCACATAATTCACAACTGGCAAGTATACTAAAAACAAAGAGTACGGATTACTCAAAACTTTAATGCTCTAATATTGGGAGAAGCAAAAAAATAAGACCATCACAAATTCACAAAAGATTTCCATCAAAAGGCATCAAACCAAGACCAAATGTCCCTCCTTACTTGGACCATACTCATTATCATAACTCAAATTCCAATGCATATATTTTACCACCATTATAAAACTGACATGTTATATATACACTTGAAAAATAACTTTTACCAATTCCTTACATAAAGTGCTTCTTAGCTTGTTAAAAATTATTAGTACCTTCCAAGATTTGTTTAATTTAGAAACTTGTCATAATGAAAGAGTTCATTTTCAATATCATTCTTTAAAAAAAATTGAAAATGGTAAATTCATTTCTATGTCT
>NC_029786.2:107087888-107089829 GCF_000816755.2 Arachis ipaensis | reverse complement strand
ATATCTAAAAATACTTCTTCCAAAGAAAAAAAAATAAAGAAGAAACTAATTAATACACTTTGATCTTACATAACTAAAAACAGAGAACTTCCTTTTATACATTTGGATGATCAAACATATATCTTAATTAGTAGCACATTACTAAACAAAGTTAGCAATATCGAAACATTAAACTTTAAATCCTAAATTACAGATAATAACATGCAAAAGAAAGAAATTACATGAAAAAAAAAAATCTTTCTTTTTTAATTCAAGTGAAATTAGTCTACCTAAAAAGTTAAAAACAATAATTAAAAAAAATAGAGACAAAAATATAATATTTATATTCATATTTTCGTCTCTATTATGTAATAATGTATAAAACACATGACTACATGACATATTTTCCTAATAATGGGATATGGTAGGTAGTCACGTGAGGTGAAGCTAGAAGTCACGTGACTTACGGTTGAAGTGATGATGATGATGAAAGGTTTGAAGTGAATTAGAGAAGACGCCATTGCAGATGTCAGTGAAAGCTCTAAGAATAACAGCATGGTGATGAGGCGAATTCAGCTGAAGGAAACAGTTCAAAAGCTCGCTAAGATCTTGCTTAGTATAAATCTCATTCTCAAGAATCATTTGGAGCATTGAATGCTTGAAATCCAAGAAAGGATCCTCTGAATCTTTCTCAACAGCAACGCTACCTTCACTTCCGACTCTTCCGAAACCCTTAACAGTGGAATGCTGCTTCTTCTTCTTCTGATGATGAGTCTTCATCATGTTGTTGTTGTCGTCGTCGTCGTAGAAAGGAGAGAATGTGGTGGTGGTGGTGGTGGTGCTTGTGTCATAAGAAGAAGAAGAATGGTTACGGTGGTTGTTTGGTTTTCGATTGAAGAGGAAGTAAAGAAGAAGTTTGGGTTTTCTTCTTCTGCAGCTTCCACAACCAAGCTTCACAGAAACATTGTTCAGAGTAAGCTTTCTTCTGGAATTAGCAGCCATGAGACAGAGAGAGAAAGAAGAGAGAAAGAAAGATGATAAAGGAGTGAGTTGAAGAAAGTGAAAGTAAGAGGGGTTTTTATAAGCAAACTAATTATAATTCAGCATAATCTTTTCTTTTTTTAATTTAGAAGTTTTGAATTTGAGTCTTATTTTTAATTAAAAAAAATTATAAAGGAAAAAAAAAAGGTGTTCTCAATTTATATATATGTTCTGCACGTGAATTAATCATATGGACTTGTTTGCAATAAATAAAAATATTTAGTATCTAGATAGGGGTGGTAACATGTACTCTACTTGCATGTATCTAATCCGATTCTATCCGATCGAGTAGAGTTGTCAATTTGATTTACAGTGGGTAGGGTAGGGTATGGGTTGTGTTCTTGTGCGGGTCGGGTAGGGTGCGGGTTGAGTCTCAACCCTACTCGATCACCCCGCATCTTATATATGTATATGTTATATATTTATATAAAAATATGTTTTAAGTGGATGTTGAAGTAAAGACCTCTCACTAAATGTAAAAGATCTTTAGCCACTAAAAAAAGATCATTAATTGATAATTTAAAATTTTTTTATATAAAAGTAAATTCTATTTTAAATTATCATGAAGTTATATAATAATTTTGTATCTTTTTTGTAACCCGCGGGTAGAGTTGGGTACCCGCGGATTAAGAACGGGTAGGATTAGTGTTAGGATATTCTCAACCCGCGAATAGGATAGGGTTGAGTTTATATAAAAATTTCAATCTACGGTTAAGATTAGGGTTGGTTTCAAACCCTACCATACCTTACCCTACTTATTGCCACCCCTATATCTAGGCTATTTTTCTCATAGTGATTGTTACTGCACCTAAATTTTTTATGTTTAATTTATTTAAAAAAATTGACATTTAATTTAAATAATATAAAAATTAATAATTTTAAAATGTTAAAAATTTATCTTAAACGAAAAGTTAAAGCAAA
>NC_029786.2:107082108-107087858 GCF_000816755.2 Arachis ipaensis | reverse complement strand
GACAATGATAGTGATAATGTATGAAAATTAAATTATGAAAAAAATATAATGACAAATTATATTAGTACATATTTCTATTATTTTTATTCATTTGGGTCATTCAATCAAGGATGATCCATAAACAAGGACTTGTCAGCATTCACAAGATATCTTCATATTTAATGTGAAATCTAACTCTTAAACTTTTTAATTATGGAACTAAATAATAAGCCACCAAGTCATACACATGTAATTTCAAATAAAGTATTTAAATTTTGGGTTAATCACAATTTATAAGTACTTAGTCAAATAACTCTCTGAACATCAATCTTCATTTGGTATATTGAGTTAGCCTAAGAAAATAATTAATGATGTTTGTTTCGTTGAAAACAAATAAAATTAGGATCAATGACAAAGCCTAATTGAATGAATAACATGACTATCACCAATTTATCAACACTCACCAGTTGTCTCATATACCATCATTCAATCAACAAAAAATACCTATAAACTAATTAATTCTATATTTAAACACTAACTAATCTTGTAAATACCCCCTAATTTCTCATCATCCACAAATATTCTAAAAAAAAATAAAAATAAAATTTAAAATAAAAAAATTTCTCTCAAAATAGTTGCATCCCAAAATTAAAGGGAAGCATCGCTACAAAGAAATACCTTTACACCAATCTCGCTCCTCAAATTTTATTCCATTTTTAAATTATTAAAAAAAAGTAAATAAAAAATTAATTATTATTTTTTTCAATTTTTTCTTAAATGTAACTGCTACTCCTATATATATGGCTTTGAAGCTTTGTAGTTGCTTCAAATCTAAGGCTTCTTTCTTTCTAACAGAGAAAGCTCATTTTCCAATTTTCAGTTATCTTCATTTCAATAAGGTATCAATGCCTCCACAAAATCTTTGCAATATTCATATATAATTTCAAAAATTGAAAAAATTATTAGTCTTCGTATGCATGCGAAGACTGATCCCACCCAGTGCGATAAGACTTAATTGTTATAGTAATTGTACGGAACAAAATGTTTTTATGAGTTGTGATTTTGATGGTTTGATTTGATTTTTTTTTAAGGGTTTCCTCGGTTTGTGTTGTTGCAACAAGAAAAAAAAAAATGATAGGGGACTTCCTTACTCGGTTACTTATGTAAGTGTTGTCTTCTTTCTTTGTTTGTGTTATTATTAATGCTATCTTAATTATGTTGTTAGTTAGTTAATTAATTAATTTTTGGATTTGCAGCCTCATCTTCGGGTATGCATACCCTGGATTCGAATGCTATAAAACAGTGGAGAAAAATAAGGTTGACATTGAAGAACTTCGATTCTGGTGTAAATACTGGTATATAAATTAAATCCCTTATTCTTTTGAAAATTAATTTTTTCTGAATTTGGAGAACAATTTTTTATTCTTTTTTGCTTGTTTCATGTATTTAGTACATTCTCTTTTATTTGTTCTATCTTTGTATCAATATGTACATAATAATAGAAATGGGAGCTTGAATTTTTTTGCCAAGAAAAGAATCTTCTTTTGAACCCTAAATGGAGAAAAAACAGAACAAACAGGACACCAATTTGGATGAAATAACAGACCATATACCAATTCTACCTGTTTTATGATGATATTGATTTTCATGTCAAATAGATTAGGAACACCAAGGAATGTTGATTTTAATTATGTACCCTTTTAAGATAAATTTCAATTTTAAGCCCAAGTTTTTCATCCTTTTATTTGCAGGACCATTGTGGCACTTTACACAATCATAGAGAAGTTTGTAGACATATTTTTTGGATGGTAAACTTCGAACTTCTTTAATCATTTCTCCTCTATTTTATTGCTACCAACTGAATTTATTAGAACACAAATTAAGGCTTTTGATCTTAGCTTCCGCAAGTAATTAACACTTAAACTTTGTGAAGGTTGCCATTCTATGGAGAGGCAAAGATTTTTATGTTCGTCTACCTTTGGAATAACAAAACCAAGGTAAACTAATCTCATTCGTCTTATATATTTAAACATGAAAATTTGTATGCAATTATTTTCATACGTAACGAAAATTGATAGCTGAGAAGTATTAGATGACAGTTTTTTTAGTTAAATATGTTAAATCATTAACTAGTATCTTTATGTGAGTAATTTCAATAAATTCATTCAATAACATTAATTTCGTCATTCATGACATATAAACAATTCTATCAAAAAAAGCGACTCAATCGATGATTAGACGATGAACAGAAATCTATCACAAAGTAAATTTTCCAATACATATGGAATAATGATGTTGATTTTTTTTTTTTCCAAATATTGTTGTAATGCAGGGAACAACTGTTATTTATGAAACAATATTGAAGCCTATTATATCAAGGCATGAGAGTGACATAGACAGAAAAATACTAGAACTTAAGGCAAGGGCAAAGGACTATATCGTCTTTTACTGGCAAATTGCAGCACAATATGGAAGTGGTGCTTTTGTTCAGGCTCTTCAATATGTGGCTTCTCAATCCGTTAGAATGACTGCTAATCCTCCTGCCGCCACTAATAATCAGGTAACAAACCCTAATTTCAATTTTACAATTTTTTTTTAACCAATTCATTGTCTAACTGGTTTTTAAATTTAAAAAAACTTGAAAAATTAAAAAGAAATAATAGGGGAAATTCATATAAAAGTAATTTATTAACTTTTATAATATTTTTCAAAACCAAACTCATGTTATATTGATAGTTTATTAAAACAAATCTCATTCTATATATGCAGAAGCAGGCGTGAAAAGGCATATCACAATCTCCAAAAAAATTTAAAAGGAATTAGTATTTGTACTCAAGGATGAGATATAGAGGAAGGTCTTTAATTCTTTTTGTCTTTGAAATATTTTATTCGAAAATAAAATTTGTTGTTTAAAACCTAAAATTTGTACAACAATAGTTCATCTAAATAATAAATAGCGTATCTCAATTTTTTTTACCACAAGTCATAGATAGTGGCCTTGTAGAATTAAATATATATAAAAATATTATTTATACACTAAAATTAACTACAAAAATCATAGCCGAATATAAATATATCGTATACTCTCTCTATTGCAAAACAAAAGTGCTATTTATACATTAAATTTAGCCACTAAAATCAGTTATCAATCTATTTGTGTATAATTACATATGTGATTTTATTTATTTTCAATATGTATTTATATTCCAACATATATTTTATACTGATAACTGATTTTAGTGGCTGATTTTAGTATACACGTAACATAGTCGATTTCACAAATAACCATTTGAAACGGAAAAAAATATCCAATAGTATATGGTCGCTAGAGAGAAATGAGGAACGTGCTACGCATTGCAGAAAAAGGAAGATCAACAAGAAGTGCCTATATCAACACAACCAACACCAATTAATAAGTTGAAGCAAATTCCTTCTCTAAGCAAGACTAAGAAATGGCCACCAAGCCCGCCGTCGTCGCCGAGTGCGACCACAATCATCCACCGGGGGACTCCTAAGTCCCGAGCCAATAACACGGAGGTCGATGACGAGGGCGAGTCCTTCGGCATGGATGATACTAGTGTGAGGGAAAGAATCAACAAAGCTCGTGCAAGGCTAAGAAGGTTAGAAGGCTCACAACAAAGTCCTCGTACCCCACGAACACCATTTCGTGATCAAGAATAAGCAAGGTTGTGTAGGTCAAAGTCACCTTATTCCCTGTTTTTAGAAAAAAAAATTATAAAAAAAATGGGGAAATTGGTATTAGGTCTATTGTTTTCATGTAAAAGTAATAATTAAAAATTATTAAATAATAATTTAATTAAATAAATTAAAATTATCTAATATTTTTAAATTATCAACTTTATATGAAAATAACTATCCGTAAGTTTTTTACCTTTTTCCTAGCTAGAATGCTACATATGCATGAACACCAATAAGTTGGAAGACCTAATCAATAAGGAATTTTATATTATTATTAGAATTTAATTTTTATTTACTGAAAAAGAATTTTACATAATCACCTAAATGTATTGTCAATTATTTAAGCGCATTAATTTGATCGAATAATATGTAAAATTCTTTACACTTTATATATATCAAAATTAAATTCTTATTATTGTGATCGTTATTATTTTTGTTAAAACTTCTTAGAATCCTATAGCATAAGCAATAATTGCATCTATGATAACGTTACTCAAATCAAAATTATATATCATGCAACTCATTTGTTGGATATATACTTACATAGAACTCAATGTTAAAATAAATTATGCATTCATCTAATTAAAGTGATGTTTCAGGTTAACCCAAAAAATAAAAACAATAATCAATTTTCCCCTTAATGAATATTGAGGTTGCATTTGAGAGAAAAAAAAATTATGTATATAAATGGTATTGTTCATGGAGAGAAAAGTAAAAGATTGATACTTGGCCAGTGATTGCGTGAAGTATATATTGGAAAACTCGGTTGAAACAAGCAACTATGTCAGATACGAAGCTCAGGCAAGGAATAACGGCGTTGCGGCGGCGGTGGCGGAGGCTGACGGATTCGAATCTGAGGCGTAGGCGGCCGATGAAGTTTGGGCCTGATGGGCTACACGGTGAAGGTGACATGGGCTGGAGGTAAGCCCAAGCAGCCTGCTTCACAAGCCGGTTGCGAATGGATATGCTGCCGCCGCCACTGGAGGATGAGGCGGCAGTGGCGGCGGCGGTGGGAGTTGGGGAGGGGGAGTTCACGGCGGTGAAAGGAAGCATGTCTTTGAGGGAAGTGTAAGAAGAGGAGGATTTGTTGGGGAGTGTGTCTAAGTTGAGGTGTGATTTTTTTGGTGTGGCGGTGGTGGCGGCGGCGGAATGTTCCATGGGTTGGAGTGGGTGTAAGAAAAAAACTCAAAAAGTGTGTTTTACTTTTAAGGTTTTGATGTGTTTTGATCAAATAATGGGGAAAACGCGGTGTTTTGAAGAAACTAAGGAGTGGAATCTATTTCAATGAAAATTGAAATACACAACATAAGGGGGACAATTAAACACGTTGCTCTGTGTTTGTTCTAACGGTTTAGTTTGAATAAATGATCATTTGTACACATTAAACCCTGACATATGTATTCACACTAAATCGAAATTAAATTTGTATTCACGCAAGATGTCTTTTGTGTGATAAAAGTACCCTGTTTTTGGAAGGTTGGAGTGACATGTAGGGTACTTTTGCCACACGGTAGGCATCTTATATGGGTACAAATTTAATTTTAATCTAGTATAGATACATATGTCAATATTTTTATCTTTTATGGATACAAATGGTCGTTTATTCGATTTAGTTTTATGCAATTGTTTACTGTTTTATATATATATTGTCTTTATTTTCCCTTTTCAATATTTTCATATTCTCTTAGTATTTAATAATAATAATAATAAGCTAGTAAGTAATAACATCAATTTTCATATGTTTTTGACCAATTCAGAATTTATTAAAAGATTAACAAAAAAAGATATTAGGAAGCTGAGCGGAAAGTTAAGAGCACGTTTAGTTGGGAACGCAGAATAGAATAGAGAGTAGAGACCATGTCATGCCAAAGACAAAAAGTGGACATATCGCTTTCTGCGTTTTTGTCAACTTCGATGATCTTCATAATAGGCTTAGTGTATTTTTTTTATTGTAGTACGGTTAGTGTTTCTGAGTAATGTAAAAACTTAAATATATTTTTATTTTGTACAGATATTATAAATTTGAGAATGAAATTTATAATTTTTATTTAAAAAAAAAGTTTATAAACTTA
>NC_029786.2:107071941-107082099 GCF_000816755.2 Arachis ipaensis | reverse complement strand
TCATTACAAAAAAAAAAAAATAGAGACCACTTTAATAAAGATACTAAAAATATCTTTTTTTAAAGATGTTTATATGTGTTATTTTATTATTGGACATTCTTATTAAATCGGTTAATAATTTATTTTTTAATAAACCAGAACAAAATCGGTTTATTATAGCAACAATAATAAACTCAATTATCTGCATTATAATTATTAGACTCGATTTAATCCAATCGAATTACACAATCTAAATCGAATATCTTTAAATTTTTTGATAAAAAGACATATATCTCTGATTTTTTATTTTGCAGACATTTGAATCCCTAAAAATACAATTAGATCCCCAAAAAGAAATTGGATTTATTGTTATTGTTATAAAAATATCGGTTTTATTCTAATTTGTTAAGAAATTAAAAAATAACCAATTTATTAATACATCCAATAATAATAATGCGACACGCCTTTACAAAAAGACGTTTTACACGTCTTTATGGAAGCATTCCAAAAAAAAATAGCCCTTCATAATCTTCAGCACAATTTAATCAATTTATCATTTATATATCCAATAAAATTTTGCCGAGTTTTTTTTCCTTTCGTTTCCCGTTAAGAAACAAAACAGACAAATACATTATTAATCCTTATTAAATATACTTAATGCGTGTTATAAGGGTGATATCAATCACTTAGTACAAAATTATAGTTTAATTTTAATCTATGTACTCAGAACATAGCATCTCATGTACTGGTAATTATAGTTCCTTCTAATGCAAAATTCATACGAAAATAACAAATCTTCTAATCCGTACATTGATTCGTCTTTTTTTTTTTTGTTCTTTTTACAAGGACAATTTTACGACTCTGTTCATCTCAACCACATCTTACCCCAGAAGCAGAACTGTAGAAGTAACAGTACATTATCTTCAACGCCAACTTTTAGCCATAACAATTAATTATCTTATCTTTAACCCTAAATAAAATGGACCACTGTGAGACAATAAATAGATGAACACGAATGGCCACAAGTCTACAATAGCATTCACCAACAAAGTAACAAGAAACAATAAAAGATTTGGGCCATAACCATTACTGCAGTTTGAAAATAAGTGTTTTGCTTAGGTTAGAGATACCTGAAGCTACAATTCCAATAATTGAACGTCTTCATCCCCAGGTGTGCTTTATTAGTTTCCAGAAAGCTCCAAGGAGTTCAGCAATCACCATCCATATAAAAAATAAATTAATGAAGAAATGAATTGAAGACCAATGTAGAGGGAAATGTTTGATATGATAGTGTCGCCACTGTTAATGCAATGTTTACAAACAGCAAGAATGATGGACCTATCCTATCATAATAACAGGACACTGTTGGCAGTTTTGTCTGCACTCAGCATCTACATAGTTCCTCTGTTCTATTGAGAAATTGGACCCAAGATGCCGCAGACTTTGATAAACATGGTCAATCATATAACAAGATTATGATTGTGGAGTCTACCTAAGTTTGCATTTGGCAAAGTAGCAACATTTGCTGTAATAATTACCAGCTGTCACCACTCTACTTCATTGCTGAATCCTCCATGAGCATAGTATATCGTCCGTAACTAGTTTAGTTATAAGTTATAGCAGATGGTCATGACATCGATGAAGTATATCAGCAATTCGCATCTTCACATTCAACAACTAACGAGCATCCTCATATTTCCCAAGGCTAGCAACTACTCTATTTTAGTACATTATCTCTGTGCAATAGCTGAAAAGCTAACCGTTGTCTCTAATATAATCACCTCTGATTAGGATTAGTTACAGTGGATGGAGTTTCAGCAATCCCAGATGATGGAGTTTGATGCGTAGGGATATTTCCGAAGTCAGGATGAAGCATGTCTACCCCATTCCAATCAACACTAGCTGTTTTGTTAAGTTCAGGATTACTTAATAGAAGACATAATAATAAAAGGAAAGGCACAGAAAGCATTCGACATGAAGGATACAATCTGTTCTCCACATATCTGTTATGCTAATGTCAGCATCTGATAGAAGCCAATAATCTGCATCATTCTACAAATATTACACCATGGTCAGCAATGCAATAGGAAGAAACATGAAAAAACAACTGAAGGATCATAACTTACCATCAGAAGAACGCGTTCATTATGACGGGATTTATATTAATATAGCCAATAAAACTACCTTGAAGGTGAGGATGGAACCTCTCACATATAGCAGATGTGTCCTATTTAATAAGATATTAAGCTAGTTCCCTTCTCACTATCATGGTATTACCTCACTTCCCACCTTTTAGTTCAAGATAAAATCATGTTGGTTATGATTTACTTACATCAGCATCTGAAGGGACAATCTTCATCATGCCCCCACCAAAGTCTTGTGATGTGTTTAGATCAGAGTACGTGTGAGAGGGGATCTGAGGTTGAGGTTCTAGTCCTTTTGCACTGCACTCGGCAGGAACTGCTTCTGCCACCGGTGGTTCATTGGACCCTGAACTCGAAGGAAGCGGGAGGCTCACAGGGGGCTCAGGACCATTTATCTCTTCAAATCTCTCTTCGAATTGACTAAAATAGTTTAGAAGTTGCAATGATTAAATGGAAATTGCATTACCAGATAAACTGATTAGAAAGTGAGTGAAAAATATTACAACCTCGGCAAAATAGTCAATAGGAAATAACAGAAACAAGTAAAGAAAGTTAACATTGGAAGAAAAAGAAAAAAAAATGAAAATATTCAGTAGTACCAGCCGACTGAGGCAGCTATACTCTGTACCTGATAAGGTAAACATCAATGGGCCCCATAGTACTTCTAAGAATGATCCTATATCTCCTCTGCAGATAGTCAACAGCCTGATGCATATAGAAGCAACAATTCTCCATCATGCTCAAAAACACCAGTTTTAAGATCACAAACCTCCCATCACTAAATATATGGCTTGAACTTACTTCCTCAGGATCAGGGACTTCTAGGGTGGTTCCATGTGGAGCTTTAATTGCTATCAGGGTTTCATTCTGCACGTTAGAATTCACTGGTTTTAATAGAAAGTAAAGCTCAATAGTAATCAGCACAAAAAGAACACAGCAATGTTCATAGTGAAAATTAGAAGGGGGGAGTGCAACACAGAACCTCACCTGGAAGCAAGGTACGGCCTTAATATCTTCTTCAGTCACAAAAAGGAACCTAAAAAATTGATTCAGAATGTGTAAAAGGTCATCAATGAGTGATAACAGTTTATTTTTCCCTAATGAAGGTAGGCTGGAAAATGAATCTAATAATTAAATGAGGAAGAAATTACTTCTGCTTATTTTCATCTTCACTCAAACTCCTAAGCCTTTCTTGCATTTCCCTGCCAACAGTTTAGAAGGATAAGATATTCAGCTTAAGCCAACAATGCTAAGTAGCAAGTTTCTGCTTTTCCTAATGCAGACCTTATTCGGTCATCTAATCTATGCTCTTCCAAGGAGAGTTTCTCAACTTCTTCCTGCAAGACAAAACCAGGAGGTTGACAGCATAATTAGCAATATGCATATAGATGCTAATAAGTAAACCTAATCCTATTTTTTTTCTCATGAATCATGATAAGGTCTACGACCAGTAAACATAAGTGCATCTGTTGACATTATGGATGGAAAGAAAGATCCATGACCATGCTAATGACAGTGATAATTCTCTAACAAATAGTTCCTGGAGTATCAACTGATATCTCACAAGAAAACAACACCTATACCACTTACCTTAAGCATCGAGATATCACCATCCACGTCACCGGAAGAAGATTCTGTTCCCCTACATTCAACAAGGTTAGATTGTAAGACTTATAATTATTTTGATCTTAAATGCTACATTACACATAAGAGGAGCTAGATATCCCATAGAAGAATAAAGAACTACTAAATCCATCACATATTACTTCCAATGTATTCTGTTCTTGAGCTTCTTTTCAATGAGACCAATGCCTTCCAAAACATTAGTTATGTCATATATCCTCCTCTTTTTCACCTAAACCAAAAGGACAAAATTTTACATTGCGATGTGATAAGAGAGAATAAATACCGTAAATTACAATGACAGTAATTTTAAGTTAGAAGGACCTCCAAAGTTTCTGCTGCTTGATTTAGGTCAAGATTACCATCTTCTGAATGCTTTACCAAATTGACAAACTTTTTTGTCAACATACCTGTGAAGTTCGAATACAATTTAGTTATTTTTTTCTCTTGGAAAGATAGCCTTATCATAAAAGAAGACAGGAATCCAAAGAGTGCATGTAATATTACCTAAGGAGTTGTCATAGCGACAGCTTCCAGCAGGAGTAAGAGGAGATGGGGAACCTGCATCTAATGAAATTTACTATATTACAAAGGCGGTACTGCAACTAAGAAATGGATCACAAGTTGCATCCAAGAACTAACTAAAAGATTCTGAAATAATCAGGGAACTTGGTTCAATACTTCAAGTCTTCAACATTAAAACTTCCTCACCAGAATTGGAGATGGGTGTCTGAGGGCATTGCATTCCTTCTTTGGAAACCTTTGACTTAGCATGCGTCCTTCCCCCTTTGGACGACACTGGAGTTTTGAAAGGACTACTTGCTGCGTTTGCTGATCCAGGAACATTACTAAGCTTTTGCGAGTCTCCTTCAATATTAGTCATTCCACCCTTCCTCTTAATTTGCTGGAACCACCAGCAAGATGAACAGAGAAATATAGTTATAATTATGCAACCAATCAAGCAAGAGTAATAGTCTATACTTTTTATCTTTATTTACTTTATATTATAAGTTTATTTGAACATGTTCCTCTCTCTCTCATGATACAAAGAACAAATTGAGTATATAATTAAAAAACAAGATTAAAATTTCACCACTTCAATAGTAAATCAAAATCAAAAGCATATGCAGCCAAATCCAGCAAATTTCAGAGTAAGTAAACAAAAAAGGAACAGGAACCAAATAAAAATTCATTTTCACGAAATGAACCGCGGGATCAGTGAGAGTGTGAGAGCGAAGAAGAAGGACTCACCGGAGATCTAACAACAACGACTTCAGCCTGTTGATCGGCGGCGAGTTTCCTGCCGGAGTCAGGAGCACCGGAGGTGGAGGAGAAGCTATGGTACTCGTCCGGCTGAGCGAACAGCGGTTTCATCAACGCAAATGCCAGGTTGCGCTTTAGCGGCGGCCGGATAGGGACGCCGGAATCATCCGGCTTCGTACGGGGCGGCGGAGGTCCAGCGCCGCCGGACATGGAGCGGCGAAGAGGAAAAGAGAAAAGAGGCGATCGCAGTTTTCGGAGAGTGGGAATGAGAATTTGGCGGGAAAATGGAAGAAAAGGAAGTTTTAGGGTTTTAGAGAGAGAAAGTGTTGAGGTTTAGAGAGAGAACAGAGGAAGTTAGGAGAAGGGGCGCGTAAGAGCAGAAAACGAGGGAAGGAAAGGAAGGAAGGAGGGAATTTTGTTTCGGATAGATGTGGAGGGAACTCAACTCCTTGCGCTGTTCCGCATATTAAAAAAAATAAATATAAGATTAAAAAGAGAAAAGATGATGAGGAAAAATGGTCATAAAAAATTAGCTACTTTATTTATGTTGCCTTATTCATTAGGCAATTAACCATTAACCATATAGGTATTATTGCTTGGATTCTGTATTGAATGTACGTAAAATTGTAAATATGCCAAACTCTCAAGAGGAAATTCTGATCATTATGAGTTATCATATTCCTTTTGTTGAATTATTTTTAATAAGATAATATCTATAATTTCAAAAGAGTTTTTTTTTTTACTTGTCTTATTATATAAATAATGTTATAAAATTATTTTTTGACACGTTTTTTTTTTTTACCAAAGATATGAGATTTGAACTCGCAATCTCTTAATTGAGTAGGGGAGACTATGTCATTTAAGCTATTACTCATTGGCCTATTTTTTTTGTGACACGTTTTTAGCATAGAAAAATATTAAATGAATAAATTGTTTTCTAATCAAATCTAACCCAATTTTTTATGTCTTCTTATGTGTTTTTTTTCTTAAATAAAAATAACTTTTATTTTTATGAATGTATGTAAATGGGAATAGTTATGAATTAAATAAAAACAACGAGTAGCTCGCAAATGACAGTTTGGCCGAGTGGTCTAAGGCGCCAGATTTAGGCTCTGGTCCGAAAGGGCGTGGGTTCAAATCCCACAGCTGTCAGTTTTTGTTTAACTCACGGACTGGGTTCGTGTATGTCTTCTTAATTGGATTGGGACCACTGTTTAAGTCACTAGCTTTTCTCAACCAACCAACTCTCTTTTCTTCTACCCTCTCACTCTCAGCTTTCTCCACACTTTATCTTCTAATCTCATCTCATTCCACCAACACACACTAAACAGAGAAAGAGTGAGTAAGAGAGTATAGTGTGTGTCGTGTCTCATTAACAATGGCTTGTTCATCAGCAGCTACCTCTGCTTCTCTCTTCTCTTCTACAACAAGACCTCTTCTCTCTCCCAAACCCCTTTCTCCTTCTTCCTCTCTCTCCATCCCAAATTCCCTCAAACCCTCTCATTCTTCTTCTGCTGCTGCTTTCTCTCGCTCAATCTCCATCAAACGCTCTTCATTGCATTCTCGCCGCAGCTTCAGTGTTAGAGCCTCGGTAAGACCATTTTTTTTCTCACTGGCACTGACCCATTTTGCCTCACCCCTTCATTAATGATGGGGATGCTTCAAGTTTTTATCTTTGTAACGGGTTATTATTGCTTGTTCTCTCAATGGTTGATTTTTATCTATTTTTGTTTTGCTTCCTATGTGTTTGTGTATTTGTCTCTATGGTGTCATTTTCCTTACTCTTAATATCAGTGTGTTGTTACTTTGTGTATGTACCATATTATGTTGCTGTGAACTATATGATGCTGTTTTCAGACCATGATGATAGGATTATTGAAGTTTTTGGCATTGTTAGCTGTCTTAGTGTTAGACTGATGCATACATTAGTGGAACAAGAGCAAGTATGATTCACAGGATTTGAGATGTTGTTGAGCTTTCGTTATTGAAAGTTTTGGCTTTTAAGCATCAAGCATCGTGATTTTATAGAATCAACAATACTCCAAAACCAGATTATCTCCCACAATGTTATTTACATTAACAAACCTTTTCCCACCGGGTGGGGTTGCCTACATGGATCCAAAAACGTCATTGCATCGTGTCCATGCGTTGGGATGGGACAAAGTTTTAAGTAACTTAGTTGTCGCAAGCCTAACAAATCCCTACATGAATCCAGAGACATCGATGTGTCGTGGCCATGCTTAGGGATGCAACAAAGTTGTGTCAAAAAATTCTAAAGCATATGAGTGACAACGAAAGTAAAAGAGTGGGAAAACGATTGCCAAGTTGCAAAGATTCGTTCTCCTATAGTATCTAGTAGATGTGCTATGGTTGTCTTCTTTATAGTTGAGTGTTGTAACTTAATTGTTGACACAGAAATGAAACCTAAACTTAATTTGTCGTTTTTAGTTTATTTTTATTACTTGACCTTTAAAGTAAAATGTTGTTTTGCTCGCCTTTTTTCCCCTTGCAACAGAGTGAACTTCCATTAGTTGGAAATACAGCCCCAGATTTCGAAGCAGAGGCTGTTTTTGATCAGGAGTTTATCAAGGTAGTATGCTGCCAGCCCTTGGCGAATATCATTGAAATTTTGTATCCAGTTGCACCATTTTTTTTTTAATTAAACCATTGTCATTTCAGGTAAAACTCTCGGAATACATTGGGAAGAAGTATGTTATCCTCTTTTTCTACCCATTGGACTTCACCTTTGTTTGTCCAACAGGTTACTAGAAATCTTAGTTAACTTTAATCACATTGCGATACTTGTGGATCAATGTTTCATTCCGTACAAACCTAATGTTTGTTACCTGTCCACAGAAATCACTGCTTTCAGTGACCGGTATGCGGAGTTTGAGGCACTAAATACTGAGATATTGGGCGTTTCAGTTGACAGTGTGGTGAGTTGGATTCGACTGATCTTTTGATTGTTGTTTTCAAAGCTAATGGTGATGATATTACAAATAGATTCTAATAGATTACCACTAGAATGCACAAGAGATGGTTTTGTTAGAATCTAATAGATTCTCTATACAACTGTCAAGTACCGAGTTATAGCAGTATAAGCTATATTACAAAATTTCTGGAATTTTCTTCTTGATTAATGGTGCTATTGTTATTGTTATAGTTCTCGCACCTTGCATGGGTTCAAACGGATAGAAAAGCAGGTGGTCTTGGCGATTTGAATTATCCATTGATTTCCGATGTCACCAAATCGATATCAAAATCTTACGGTGTCCTCATCCCTGATCAGGTATGTTCTGACAAGATAGTTTGAAAATTTGTTACCTGTGGCAAGCTGGTTTCAAACAAGTATTATCTAGTTTATCTGTACTCTCTAGTCTCGTGTAATTTTACGAGTTATCAGAGCTGCTATTAGATTGAATCATGTCTTTTAACACGTCTGATTTTTCCTCTTACCCCTGCCACTGATGATATTGTTCACTGCTCTAAGATCAAATATAGGAACACTATGTAGGGCATATCTGTATTTATATTGTTTAAATGTTGGCACCAAAGTTCTTGCTTTTCGATCCATCTCTTCGAATTTGTGTCATGATGATTCCAACACACTCAACGAATTAGGGGATTGCTTTGAGAGGGCTGTTCATCATTGACAAGGAAGGAGTTATCCAGCATTCCACCATTAACAACTTGGCAATTGGTAGAAGTGTTGATGAGACAAAGAGAACACTCCAGGTAAATCATATACACTCAAGTACTCAACAATGGCATCACCAAAATTCGATTTAAATTTCTATGCGCTGTCAGTATATAGCAGTTAAACTCATCTGTTTATCATTTTTATTGCTCACACATGTTTCGCACACCCTTTCATTGGCATTGGTTTTGCAGGCCTTGCAATATGTGCAGGAGAACCCGGACGAAGTTTGCCCTGCCGGATGGAAGCCCGGGGAGAAGTCCATGAAACCAGACCCCAAACTTAGCAAAGAGTACTTTTCCGCGGTGTAACAAGGATCATAGTTAAGAGTAGCCGTTGCGCGTATATGATGATCAGAGTGATTGTGAAAGGGTCTTGTTTTTAATGTAACTTTAGTCCTTTTAAATTTTGAGCTTTAGGGTGTGGGAATAAGTGTGAAGTTCACTATGCATCAATTTATAGTCTTTGTATCTTATGTAGTTATGTTCTCATTGAACCATTAAGATGGAATTATTTGATTAAACCAAAATGAGATGATTCTTCTTTTTTCTTGAAATAAAGCCTGTGTTTGGGTTATAATATGAAAGATGTTATAGAATACAATTGATGGTTTGGAATTTCTTTTTACCCCTACTTGTACTCTAATTATAGATGACATTATTTGATACATATAGTTAATGTTAATATGTTAGTCTTTGATACTTAATATGGATTTTAAAGTATGCATTTTTTTGGGGGTATTTAAATGCAAGATTTATTGTTGGCGAAAAACATCTTTATCAATCATGCATGCAAAATGATTTGATATTTTGGTCATTTTTCTGGTATATTTTGTAAATATCAAAATCAGGGCCTTAGCCCAGAACAGAAATCAGGGCCTTAGAGGTTGGTATAGTATTTACATATAAAAATTGTTATTTGTACGCCAAAATCACTCTATTATGTATAAATAAATGTGTGGTTAAACTAAGTTGTGTCGGAAGTTCGAATATCGCGTGCTCTATGTAGCAACCCATTGACCAGTGCCAAATTCTTAAATTTAGCTACATAAATAATTTATTAAACATATTTTGCCACATAAAAAACTAAAAATGATTTTACTCAAAAAAATTACATTTAATCAAAGATCATCAAAAAGCCAAATTTATAAAGAGAAATTCAAAGGGTACACTAAAAATGTATTATTATATATTTATATAGCAAGTGTTACTAATCACACTTGGTGCCACTCTGTGTTTTAGATAATGAGAATCCATTCGAACATACACACACATTACAAATCGGAATCTTGGTATATCTGTGAGATCTGTATTAGATTGTCTTGCAAATTGCAATTTTGGACAATGTATTTTAGATATATAAAATATATGTTTAATTGTGAAGTAATGAAGTATATATAAGGTATGCACAAAAATTTGTTGTTGGAACTTAGTTTTTCAAAATTTTGATGAC
>NC_029786.2:107070988-107071546 GCF_000816755.2 Arachis ipaensis | reverse complement strand
CTTAGGTTATAAACATAATTTAGTTGTCCTATACCTATAACTATTATAAAGAAAATTTCTCTAATCACACAAGGAATAATAAGCAAGTTGTATGATGGAATTTTGTCAGAATTATCGATGCTAAAAAAATGCCATGATTATTTATTTTCAATAGAAGATTGTTTATTTGACTAAGCTAAAAAGCATGGGATATCAAATTATCAATATCATTGTCCGGTTGTTCACAAAGATAAACTATATATTTAATTATCATTCCAACTTTGTTGGATAACAACATTTACTAACAGATAATAAATAAGAATAATTTTCCATCTATTGGGAACTTGTGAAGTTTACTTTCCATCAATTTAATAATTTATTTTGCTTATGGTCCCAGCAGTCTCTCTCATGTTTGTTTATGAACCATATTTTTTCCAACAAGATTATTGGAGTTCCCACTTCCAACTCATTCATTTTCAACTCTTCCACCAGTTTCTTGGAGTTATTCACAAGAAAATTAATGAATTGAATTTTATTGAATAACAAATAATTATTTTTCATGTATATAAACTTCAACTA
>NC_029786.2:107069373-107070825 GCF_000816755.2 Arachis ipaensis | reverse complement strand
TATTATATTTTCTATGAATAACTAATTTAATAATTACATTTTCTGTATACATATAATGTGTTAGTTATAGATCAATAATCTACGTACTTTCAGTCATAGTTAATTCTTTTTGAATTCAAAACTTTCAATTTTCGAACTAGTAATTTAAAATGAAATCAGAGTGTCTATTATAATAATCAGAATTAAAAACCTAAATTTTATGACTTGTTATATTCTTTTTATTCGAAAACTAGTTAATTGCCAATATAATTAACTGATAGAATTAGTCACCAAAAAAAAAAAACTGATAGAATTTTTTTATTAAAAAATATAATACCACTCAAACTAATTTTTATATTAACAAATTAGATCACAAATAGAATAAAAATTCTAACCGTATGACTTATATTGTATGTGGCTTTTAAATTACAAATATACATTTGTACCAAAATGAAATTATGAACTATAAATATACATAATGTATTATTCTTCTTAATATATCCCGTAAATCACTGATCATGAAACAAAAACATTAATTACATATCAAATGTGAGTTGGTAATCAATTGATATCTTCCAAGCGTTCATTGTGCAAATTAAAATTCAAACATATTATAAACTTTAACAAAATGTTACATAAAATATATACAATTAGAATTTAGATGGTAGTTTTGAGAATTCTTTTTTATAGACATTGCAGGCTTCACACGGTGTGCCACTCTGTCTTTTGCTTTGTGCTTATCATGGTTGGTCTTCGTTTAACAAATTCCCTTTATTATTGTATTTTAGAGAATGAGAATAAATTAAAATAATAATAAAAATAATAAAAATTATAATAATAAATCTATATAATAAATAACAAATTGGTATCTTGTTATATTTTTGTTAAATCGTTATTGGATACAATAAGAAAATTTTGAGCACTGCCTTAATTGTGATATTATTGGTCAAAGTCACCAAAGAATATAATCTCATACCAATTGCTTCATACATGACACAAAATCCTAGCTTATAACTTATAAGTTAAAGTATCAATATTTTCATCATCATTTGGCTTAAAGAATATTATAAATTCCAGAATGTCCTATCCGAGATTTCATAATGAACAATTTTTTTTTTTTTCGAAAAAGTTCCATAATGCTTTAAACATACTTCTGTTGTCCTAGCTTATGGTGTGTCTGTGAGTTGGATTTTAAAAAAGAAAAAAATAATAAATAAAATAAAGTTTATTTTACTTTTTACACCAAATTTTTTCCTTCTAAACTCTGAATCTTAAACACATTCTTAAATATTCCATAGGATATTTTCACTTGGGAATATGAGAGTGAGTATGTTATTGAAGGAAGAACAATTCATGAAATTGAGAATCATTACCATAAACATTTAATAATATAAGTAGTTGATTTTCATGAAATTGATAATTTAACTTTAGGATGATATTTCATTTTTGTACTCATTTTGCATCTTTCTTTTT
>NC_029786.2:107066949-107069040 GCF_000816755.2 Arachis ipaensis | reverse complement strand
TTTTGAATAGACTCTTAATTAGCTTTGTATGTTCACATAATAACAAATCTCAATTTTTATCATTGTATTTATTTTCAATGGTCAATGATTGTTCATTTGACTAAAGCTAAAAACCATATAGGACAATATATCCTTGCTCAAAAGGATAAAATAACTTTGTTGGATGACATGTAACAGATATATATAGATAATAATAAAAAAATTCTCCTTAAGCTTTTGTTATCTAATTTTCTATTTCACTACATTACTGATAGAGAGGACAACAAATAATTAAATTCATTGTAAATATATGGCTAACAGCCAAAAAACAGATATGGATTTGGTGCCAGTAGTTGGGAATAATTCTTTAGTTTCTTATTGAATGAGAGAACTTAATTTCATTTAATTTATATAAATGAAATAATTAAATAAATACCTTAGCTTCGATTCATAGGTAAATTATATTCCTTTAGAGAAATACTATTTTTTTATTTCTAAAACATAATTAATGCTTTAAAATATTTACATACATCAGTTACTTATTATAATTTTTATTTATCATTTTTAAATATTAAAAATAAATAAATGGTTTAAATATTTTTTAGAATGCAAGTTAAATTTGCTGAGAAATTATGCAAATGTTTTTATTTTTTCTATTTAGTGTAATATGGTCGGTAGCTAGGAACTTTCCAAGGAGATTGGATTTGATCTCATCTAATCTGATTTTGATAAGTGATTTAATTTAATCAAATGAATTTAATTAGTAGGTAAATGCTAATTTACTATGGATCATGTGCCTCTCATGTACTGTGTTACATCACTCTTCTCTATTATTATATTAATTAATTAATATGTATTATTTTGTAGTGGGAACACTCTTATTCTTATTATAAAATTTGCTGAGTGTGAGTGCCAAGCTAGTTAATTTATTTATTTATTTTTTTAACAAAATGAACGCAACAACTAACACTACAATAATGATTGATGATAATGATATATGATAATTTAGAGGACAAAATACATATATAAATTAATTGGAGATAAATATTACACAATTCTATTAAATTGAAAAATATTATTTAAAATCTTTTAAAAATATATTTTTATGTAATTCAAATCAACCTCATTTGATTTAGACAAATCAACATTAATTTGAATTAGTCCTATTCGAATTAGTAGTGATGTTTGTGATTCGAATTTGTCCAATTCAAATTATGCATATATGTACTCATAGAGGAGTTTAAATGAGAATGATTCAAATTATACACCACGTGATCAATACTAATTCGACCCTAACTCATTCGAATTAGTCCACAGTTTGTTGCACATGGTAATTTGAAACAGACTGTTTTCATTTACACACGATTTAGGCAGCCCAAGGTAATTCGAATTGTACAAAATTCGAATTGTACAAATTTTTATAATATTCTTAACATTTTTTAAGTAGTTTTTTTAATTGTTTTGCATGGAATAAAATATTTTTTTGTGATATAATTTAAATAAATTTATTAAAAAAATTAATAATCTAAAATAAAAAAATTTATATTTTATATTCCATGAATTAAAAAAAAACTGACATTAAAAAAAGATTAAATTTAAGTGCAAATATTCATGCATGTACTCAAATTTTATTACTCTACATAATCATAATAATTTAAAAATTAAAAAAATATTTTATTCCATACAAAACAACCAAAAAAAATATTTTATTCCATGCAAAATAATTTTTAAAAAAATTACTTAGAAGATGTTAAGAGTACTATAAAAATTTGTAATGTTATAATAATTTAAATAAATACATGATACAAAAATTAATAATTGAAGAATTAAAAAAATTATTTTAAATTAAAAAAAATTAAAAATTAATAGCTTAAACCGTGTGTAAATCGAAACAGCTTGTTTTGAATTACGATGTCCAACAAAATATGAGCTAATTCAAATGAGTTAGGGTCGAATTAATGTTGATCACGTGGTATATAATTCGAATCACCTGATTCAAACTACCTTAAGAATTCATACATGTATCGAATTGGATAAATTCAAATTACAAGTATTACTACTAATTTAAATAGGACTAATTCGAATTATTATTAGTTTGTCTAGTTCAAATAG
>NC_029786.2:107063929-107066046 GCF_000816755.2 Arachis ipaensis | reverse complement strand
AAAAAATTATTTTAAATTAAAAAAAATTAAAAATTAATAGCTTAAACCGTGTGTAAATCGAAACAGCTTGTTTTGAATTACGATGTCCAACAAAATATGAGCTAATTCAAATGAGTTAGGGTCGAATTAATGTTGATCACGTGGTATATAATTCGAATCACCTGATTCAAACTACCTTAAGAATTCATACATGTATCGAATTGGATAAATTCAAATTACAAGTATTACTACTAATTTAAATAGGACTAATTCGAATTATTATTAGTTTGTCTAGTTCAAATAGNNNATTTTGCCCTAAATTAAATTGAATAGTCGATTTAATTTAAATTTTTTATATTTGAACGCCCCTACCAATTACCATTTCACTCCAGGGTTCACACTCCACACTTGTTCTAAATCTCCCAAATCTGATTTGAATTCAAAACGATATCCTCAAGACAAAATCGATAACTTGATTGGAGTATCCTTCATAGGCCATAGCTGACAGCTCCAACAACTCTTCCCAATGGGAGACCCCAACCACCACGAGAACCACGACGCACCCACTCAAGTGAGTGGGACAACACGCGCCATCATAAGCGTCGTTGACCACAACCTTCCCTATGACGACTACAACCTCTACGATGTCATCTTCCACACCCACACCATCCACACTCTCCTCACCACTTCTCCCTCCCTTGTCGACACCTGGCTCTCCGACACCCTCAACCACCACTCCTCCTCCACCACCACCACCACTGTCCTTGTCGGTCTCGACATCGAGTGGCGTCCCAACGCCCACCGCAACTCCAACAACCCAGTCGCCACTCTCCAGCTCTGCATCGGCAACCGCTGCCTCGTCTTCCAGATCCTTCACTCCCCCTCGGTTCCGCAGTCTCTCGTTGACTTTCTCGTTAACGAGGGACACACTTTCCTCGGCGTGGGAGTCGAGGAGGATGTGGAGAAGCTTTTAGAAGACTACAACCTCAACGTGAAAAATTTCGTTGACCTGAGGGATTTGGCGGAGAACGTGCTGGGTGAGAGTGAGATGAAAAGAGCGGGCCTGAAGAGTCTAGCGGAGAGGGTGCTCGGATTGGAGATCGAGAAGCCTAAGAGGATCAGTCGAAGCCGCTGGGATAACGCGTGGCTCACGGCGGAACAGGTTCAATACGCTTGCATTGATGCTTTCGTGTCGTTCGAAGTTGGAAGAATGCTGTATGGGTTTGTAAATGGAAACGGTTCTTGATTTTTTATTTTTTATTTGTGGAATCTGTTTCTTCTTGGTATTAATTAGTTGTACAAGTAATGGTTGTGTTGTGGTCAGCGCCCACCTGGTTAATTTCTCTTGCAATTTCGGGATCTATCTACTGTGATTTGTTCTTTTTCTTTTTGAATCAAGAATGTATGGCTATGATAGATTTGTAGTTGTTTACTCGTTTAAGGTTTTAGCATGTATGATGTTTGAGGACCAAGAAAGTAAAGCAGATTATGCATGACAGAAAGTGATGACGGTATTCACCACAACGTGCATTTGGTACTCTCTAAAGGAATAGGAAGGTACTCCGCCTCCTTTTAGCATATCCGCCTCCTTTTAGCATACCCATTGCTACGGTTTCAATTTTGAATTTTTGATGAACTGCTATTTTAATTGAATCTGAAGAAGGTGTTCAAGAGGGAAATATTTTACTAAGTAAATTAAAAAAATATATATTTGTAAGGATAAATTAAAATAATATTAAATATTAATTTTTCATTTTGGGAGTGGAAAAGATTTAGATGCATTCACCTTAATTATGTTTTTTTTAACACAAAAAGTCTTATGGTTAACATTATATTAACAAATTTTAATAACCAAATCAATTCTTAATTTTTATTTTGTTAAACACATTATTTTTATGTTAAATTTGGTAAAAAATTAGATAAATTAATTTTATTATTATTTAATAAAAGACACAACAGCCCTTAATAATTTGTAAAACTTTTACATAAGTCCTCTTTATATAAATGAACAATACCATGCAAGGACTGATTTGTCTAATGCTATAAAAGTTTAGGAACTTATTTAGTGATTAAAATTGGTTAAAGTTTAAAATATCTCCCAAAAAATTTTAGGGACTATCTTAGATTATTTTTCTTTT
>NC_029786.2:107059838-107063859 GCF_000816755.2 Arachis ipaensis | reverse complement strand
TATTGAACATTTATTAAAATAAAAAATTTAAAATTTTTATTAATAACAATCTTAGCATGTATTTTTAGAAGTTAAAATACATCATAACTAAATTCAAAATTAATTGATGTTCTACTAAAATTAAATACAAAATAAAATAAGAATATTTTTATGTGAGTTGGATATTATTGTGGTCAATGGATTCAATGCTAACTTATCAACAAAATATAATATTTTTGGCAAATATTTCACTAATTTTAAATATTAAAGACAAAATTCTAAATTTTAAATTTTAAAATATAAAAAATTTAAGTTATTAACTCAAAATATTAATGTATTTATTATATGTATTATTAAATACTCTTTATTGTATTCTTTATATACGTTTGCACAATAGTAAATCGAGTTATAATAAATTTATTTATATAGGCTGGCAAATGCATTGAAGTGTGTTTGATTTATTGCTTATGTTACGTCTATGATAAATCAAATTGAACTCTTCGATTTACTAGAAACCTAACTATACATGTATAAATCGAATAAGTCTCATTCAATTTACTAACAACAATGCTAATTTGAATATGGCTGCATCGATTGATTTACATAAAAATGTTCAATTTGGGATATGCACCTAAGGGTGATTTGTATAAATTTAGGTTGGCATTGGTGTGAGCTCCACTTACTTAAATGAACTAGTGAATTAACTAACATAGTTAAGAGTACCCTCCAAAAAATATAAAATAAGCTGAAAGGGATGGACAAGCTTGATCCAAACATAAAGGCCCAACAACTTATGAAGAAGCCCAATAGAGAATAATTGATTGTAACTAACAAGTTATGGTCAGATGAAATGGACAACTCCCCCATCTTAAGTTACATTCACACATATAAAGATTCTATCTACTATTTGACTTTCCTCAAAATTCGAATTTAGATACAACATATTAAAAGATAAAACATATAGCCACTCAACCAACAAACAAAAAACAACACAAGCTATGGTCATTTTTATACACGTGACATCACCACTTATGCAAATCATCACATATATTGCCCTATATATGCATTAGCAATATTTGCTTATTTCATAACATATATTTATTTATTTGTTGATAATATAGAAATTCCAACTTAATTGTTTACATTGTGCCAGCATCTATCCCCAAGAATGGCGCCTTATTGCTTGTAAACACCATGTGTACTATTATTAATAAAAACATTTAAAAAGAATTAATAAAAATTCATTGAGATCTTCTCTCATTGGACTATTGGAGTTAGATACTTCATTTGGATCAAACTATAAGTATAAATTCTCTCTTTTATAATTTCATATAACAATTTAATTGAGTTGCCATTAAAGAAATACAAACTATTTGAATTTTAAAAAGATTACACAATTAATCAATTAAATATTATCACATCACATCAAAATTAAACTCTTATTATACTTACAAAATGTGTATATAAGAAAATTATTTGAATTATATGTTTAAGTTTGTTCAAGAAAAATAAAATGAGAAAGTAGAGAACATTGCAAATGATTCACAATTCATTGCACATTGCAAAGGCAATGGTAACATAATTTTCATTGAAGCTCTTTTTTTTTTCCACAATACTTTTTGGACTACCCTCATTTTTGTGTATACTACTACCACTTACTAGGGGGCATCATCATCAACCACTAAAGTTGGAAAAACCAAAAAGAACAAAAAAAAAAAGGATGATGTATTGAATTTCCTACGGTTCCTAAAATGCCCATGTGTGACTCTCATATATTTATATATATAATAATATTTACCCAAAATACATATAATAAATAAACCAAAAAATAAAGCTATTGTAGGATTTAAAATTTTTTTTTCCATCAATTTCCTCCAACTACTAATTAAGAGTCTTGATCTTTGATCATATTTAATCACATGGCAACTTCTGATTCAGGCACGTAATTTAGCCTGTCTTCCCAAACCAACTTGGATACAACCTCATCTTGTTCAGGTACATGTTCCTGTTTAATTTCCAAAAACAAAAAAAAAATTTATTTATTTTTTAATTATTGTTTATTAATTAACCTCAAACTCAATAAAGACATGTAGCATATTATCATGCCCCCACTTGCTATAATAGCAACTTGCATGAACAAAAAGTATCACACCTTTACTATCATTATATGACTTTCCCATTATTTTATTTCATTTTTTAAAATCAACTTAAACCCAAGTTGAACAATTAACCTTTACCTATAGAAAAGTTAGCAGGTGTATCGAAAATATCGGTGTTTCAGTTATTTTAACCGTTGATTTTAATTAATATATATTATATTTTTTTATAATTCAAATCAACAATTAAAACAACTAAAACCGATATTCCCGATATACCTGAAACTCTTCCTAACCTTTTAAGTCTTTGTTTGGTTGAAACATCTAAAAGAATATGAACATATGTGGCATTATTGGCCCACTTGGTTTAGCAATAGCAAAAAAAAGGTACATAATTTCATTTCTTTTTTTTTTTTGTGGATAATAAATTAATGATAACCCTAAATCCAAATTGGATAAATAACGACCGATTTTTTGTATACACATCATAATTGTCAAAACTAAACCGGTAATCGAACCGATTAAATTATTGGATCACTAAGTTACTAATTCAATCGGTAGATTACTGGTTAAACCGGTTGACTCAAAAAAATCTTAACGAAGCACAAAAACTTGAAGATAATTATGATTATTAATTTGAAAAGTGAAATTAAAGGATGAATACCTCAAGTTCTGTGACCAATTGTTTGGCTGTGGGTGCTGACACAATTATGCGACGTGCCTTTGGAGAAATAAAGCCTTCATCAACGGCTTTGTCTATGAAACTTAACAATGAATTGTAAAACCCATCCACATTCAACAGCCCCACCTACACCACCAAATTAATAATTAAATTAAATTACTATCATTAAAAATTTATTCCAAATATATATTCACCAGTCTTCCATTTGACCAACAACTTTATTTGTTTTTGTCTTGTTCCCTTGTTAATTAATATTTAATTATACATATTTATGAAAATAGTGGCATGTCTTTCTCCAATTCAAACGGAGAGAACCATCAAATAATGTAACGTGACAACGATTAACTATAACAAAATCTTAGTCTATCTTCTCATGTGAATCTTATTATTGTCCTAACATGATCAAACATTAAACCGTATTAAGGTTAACAAGACACAATTAGAAAATTAACTAAGACGCGTATCTTAGTAACATGACAACATTATAATATATAAGAAAATTAATCATGGAACAACCATATAATTAATATATATAAGAAAATTATGGAGACAATGAAATAATGACATTGAATATTGCATATCATGCAACATGTGGAGGCAAAGTTGATGAAGGAAACATTAACATAATAACAAATACATTTTGAGTTTTTGACTTGATAATTTTTCCATAAAAAACAAGTTCTATGTTTATAGGTGTATTCCATTATTATAGAGAGATCATCATATATAAGTGGCAAATGAAACTCGCTTTGTTTATTTTATTAAAATATCATATATTCCATTCCCACCTTTCAGGCATATATATCTTTCATGGTTACTTATTATATAATATTATGTTAGTTAAAGTTGTATTATGACACTAATTTTGGTCAACCAAGTTCATAACTAACGTCATTAGTATCTCCCCTTATCTACAATAATATTAGAAGAGAGAAAACAAAATAAAATAACATAAATAAGAAAGAAAATACTGTGTCATCATCAATGACCTAATATAACTTGATTTATCCATTCACATTTAAAAAGAATTAAATAAATAAATAAATAATGTAGTTTCGTATATTATTTACCGGTTTGCTATGGATACCAAGCTGCGCCCATGTAATAATTTCCAGCAATTCCTCAAGTGTTCCATAACCACCTAAATGTTTGAAAATAACAAAACATCATTAGTTTTTTAAAAAAAATAACTAATAACAAAACCTAAGGGTGTCTTGAATATAATTAGTAGATTATATACTCAAATAGGTCTTAAAAAAAATTT
>NC_029786.2:107055632-107059832 GCF_000816755.2 Arachis ipaensis | reverse complement strand
CTAAAAGGTTTATTGTAATAATTTTTTAAGGACAAAAACGTCCGACAAAATTTTTTAAAAAACTATTTGAGTATATACTCTAATTATTTTTATATTGTTAAAATATGATAGATAGATATCATATTTTTGACAATATATATGTCGGTACAGAATACGATAATAATTATGTTCAAAAAATACATCGCGCGCGCGCAAACGCGGTCAACTAAAAATGAATACCAGGTAGGGCAATGAAGGCATCAGCTTGACGAGCCATCTCAGCTTTCCTTTGGTGCATATCAGATACTGCTCTCACTTCACCAATTGGATCACCAGTTATCTACATTATTTCCAACATTCAAATTAATTAATCAACTAATTTAATTTACATATGATTAACCCTGTATCAATAAGCTTATTACTCGTCATTGATGAGGTATCTTATGTTAGGGAAATTAAAACATTAATTGGAACCGAGATTAATTAATTTTAGTTACCTCTCTTGGCATGAGACTTTTGGGGATTACCCTGTTACAAAGAAATTAACAAGGTTAAGCCTTCACTCAAAAGAAGAATGAATTATGAATTAAAGAATTTAATTTTGATTCAATTATATAACGATACATCAAATATGAACTATGTATAAATAATTATCTAAAAGAACGGATGTAATTGTATGACTATATAAAATGTTTTTTAGTATTTAAAATGATTGATAAAAGGAACAACTTTAGACCAATAATAATGATGAAACAAAACATAAACATCGATGAATAAAAAAATATAAGCATGTCTTCAAAGTAGGGTACGTAGTGAAAACAAAACGGTGGCTCCAATTCCTACGCCAAAGAAGCTTCTACCTTAGAAATAAGGACTAAAAGGGATTCACCTTTATCCAATAAAGTTTCTAAACCATCAATAAAAAATTAAAGGTCACACACTATTACTTAATTTAATCAATAAATAAATTAAAACCTACATATGTTTAAGAACGACTAATTAAGACCTATATGTGTTTAGCTGTCCAAAAATAATTAATTTAATACAAGTAATTTACATTTCTATTTTATTTTTTACATCCAAAATTGGGAATTTTTTGTTTTTTCTTAAAAGAAAAAAATATTGAAGAATTGTCCCACGTTGCAAGCATTTGATCCAATGATGTCTTACGTTGAACTCATTTCCATGGGAAACAAGAAAACACGCATGGGGTCACAAGGTAACATAGAAGGAATACAACACTCTTTTCTAGTAATCACCAAAATGATTAACTTTGTCTATCATCACACACACATACATATACATACATAATAGCAAAAAAGAAAAAAGTTATTGGTAAATAAAATCTACAAAAAAGTGTTAGCTTACCCTAAAAAAATACATCATTTCTTTTGTATTTATACCATAAGCTAGGGTTTGTTATCACCTCATGCAAAACATGCAAATTATTTTTGATATTGGGGGTGAAAATTGTATTTTTTAGGATTATGGATAATAAATGTGTTATTTTCAAATGTAGAACTTTTTTATTTAAAATATGGAAATCGGACCCTCCGATTTATTTGGGAATAAAAATCGAACCATCCGATTTACAAAAAACAAAAAATCGGATCCTCCGATTTATAAATTTTTTTAAAAAAAAATCATAACAAACAAATCGGAGAATCCGATTTGATATTTAAAAAATTTTAAAAATCAAGTTACAAAGTAATCGATAGCTCCGATTACTAATTCTCGTATCAAAATAAAATACATGCACACACTAACAGAATTGAATTATTCAGCTAAAGAGGTCAAACAATTTAAAGATTTACAATATTATTTTGTGAGAATAACAACCTAAATTAAATTTATATGGATTGAAAATTGAAGATGAAATGTTGAGAGAGAGGGGAAGAGAACAAACCCTAGGACATGGCGGCCACCATCATGAACAGCCTGAGAAACAAGCCCCATCAACCCCACACTCCCACCTCCATACACAAGATCAATCCTTTTCTCAACCTTCACAATAAAAAAATTAAAAAATATTAAATAAAAATAAAATAGACGCGTGTCACTAAAACCTCATCATGATAACGAAAAAACAAAACCAAACACAACCAATATCACATGTTTTTATTATATTCAATTTAGTGGAGAGATTGGTGATAAGCAATAAAATCATTCTTTGGTTGTAAATAGAAATAAAAAAGAAAAAAAATGGGTTTTTTTTTTTCTTGGTCATGTAAAATTGTTGGAGTGTAATGATACCAAGATTGCACGTTTGGCAGAAACTAGAGAAATGCAGAAAGTACGAATTTGGTTTCATAGTTTCCATTTATTTTCTTTCTTATAATTATTCTTATTCATGCAATCTATTCTTTCTATTTATTCAATAATTAAAAAAATGTGCATATCACTTGAATACACAAAATATTTTTATTTTTGTTATTTACATGGAAAAATTAAATAAATATTATAAAGAAAATAATATGGATCATGCAAGAAGGCTGCACAACTGACAGAAAGTTTCCAGCTAGAAGCTAGCTAGCAATATTTCTCTCTCTCTTCTCTCTCTCTCTCTCATGAGAAACTTGTAACCTAATTAATAACCATCTTCTCATTCTTCAACGATCATCATACCCTAGCGTTGAGGCTGAGTATTCATTATTGGGCCTTAAACTAATAAATAATAATAATAATAATAAAAAGAAAAGAAAGTGGAAGAAGCAACAATCACCCACTAACTTCAGAATAAGAAACAAGAGCATGTATGGTATTTGTAACTAAATCCAAAATATAAAGATTAAAAAGATTCAAACAATAAAAGGTTGAAAAATGGAGAAAATTAAATTAAGGTAAAAGTAAAAAATAAATAGACTAAGATTTTCTCTTAAGAATAACAAGAAAATCTTTAAAAATAAGAGATAAAAAAATAATTTAGTTGCCATACACTATGAAGGTTTAGAAAAAATTGATATCACATACATAGAAACAAAAAGAACAAATAAAGAAAAAAAACAAATTAAAGAAAAACAATAAGAAGAAGGAGAAGAAGCAAAGTTAAATTAAAACTATGAAAACATTATTTATTTATTTATTTATTAATATTAATTACCAGCTCTTTTCCAAGTTGAACAGCAGCTTCCTGGTAACTAGCTTTGTTTCCGGAACTGCTTCCACAATACACACAAATCCTCTTGAATCTTGATTTGGTTTCTTCCATTTTTTGTGTGTTTCTTTGAGAAGCCTAATAAAAACAACCACAAAAAGGGTATGAATGAATGAATAAATTTGAAAGAAGCTTTTTGTTTTGTATGTGTGTGAAAGAGAGAACAAGGTGTGACTAATTTGATGGTTATGTATGTGTCTATATATATAAGCATGTCCCCTCTTAAAAGCTTTATAACCCACATCACAAGCCTCTTAACCAATTACATTTTTTATTTTCTAAAAAAAAATAATAATATAAAAAAAAGAACCATTTGGCTTTGGGCTTATTTATTTGTTTGCTCCGAAATTATGGAAACGGATTCGTTTTTAAGTTTTATATTCCGTTTGACCGAAGGTGCAAAAGCGAAATAGACGCAACTATTTTCAATAATTATCTAACAATAACGATAAGGGTAATTTGATTTGAAAATTTTTTTATTAAAGATTTTGATTTTACTAAAAAATTTGGATATAGAAATAGGAGGAGTGTTATACGTTAACATGATAATTTTTGGTATTTTTTAAAATTATGAGAGGTACACAAATTGGATTCAATTTGTGTTTAAAAAATTTTAAAAAGTTGGGATACACAAATCGGACCCATCGATTTATGTTTAAAAAATAAAAAAATTTGGAGTACATAAATTGGACGGTCCGATTTGTGTACTCCAAATTTTTTAAATTTTTTTAACACAAATCGAACGATTCGAGTACAGACTTCTTAAAAATCGAACGGTTCGATTTATACTCCGTAAATTAAATTATCTCACATTTTAAAAAAATACTGCAGTAAATCACAATTTAAAAAAACACAATTATTAACTCAATATTAAAAAAAAAATGTGGATGCAAAAACAAAACAGACGCAACGATTCAATAATTATCTAACAATAATAATAAGGGTAATTTGATTTGAAATTTTTTTATATTGAAGATTTAGATTTTACAATCTTAAATTTAAATTTTTGAAATTATTCTATATAGGTTATTGTTTCGTATATTTTTTATTATCCGACGGATAACTAA
>NC_029786.2:107053608-107055584 GCF_000816755.2 Arachis ipaensis | reverse complement strand
AATAGCTAAAACTCTGATGTTAATTTTAAATTCAAATATAATTGTTGATTATACATAAAAATGTTAAAATGAATTATTTTAGAAGCCTATATTAAATATAAGATTTTATTTATTTATATCTTTTTATTTTAGTTTAAAAGGTTATATCGATTATTCTTTTGACCTAAAATATTTACTAAAAATTAAAATAGCTCCTGCGCTTCTTAGAACATGAAAAAAAAAAAAAGAAAGGGGGATCAAAGTATGCTTAAAGTTAAAAGAGACTTGTTTGCGGCACAAAATGAAAAATTAAATTATTGATTAAAAAACAACTTAACAAGACCGTGTATGAAGTATGAACATAGAGATTTTACTCGAATCGGAGTTTTTAATTTAATTTTTTCTTATCAGAATCAAGATACTCGAATAAGGATCTGAGAGCTATTTAAACGGAACTTTTCTCTATCAAATAAAATTATATATTAAAAAACAATAATTATTTACCAAAAGTATAATTAACAAGTTAATCCACATGTCTCCTAAATGCACCTCTTATATCGGGATGTAATATTTTATTTTAGGGTATTTACTCATTTTGATCCTCAAAAAATTTTGAATTAGACATTTTAGTCCTCAATTAAAATTGATTATTCGATTAGTTCCTAACAATTAATTCCGTCAGTCACTTAGATTTTTTGTTTCGTCAACTCTAACAGAAGACAAAATGGTCTCTGAGGGGACAAAATAATTCCTAACAACTATAACAGGGACAAAATAATCACTGACCCCTTTGTTCGAAAACAACACTGTTCTTCCCCAATTTTCATCGTATCTCGGATAACCCTAACATTCATACTCTCTTTCTTCACCTTCCTAATCTTCTTTTCCATCTTTTCCTTCATCCTCTTCAACTCCAAGATCAAGCCATGGTATAACTGTCACGCGTGTCACATCTACCTTAACATGTCATGGACCACATAATTCTGTGTGACTGGTACACCCACCTCCTCCGCGCTTCACCCACCAGAAGCATCCACTTCCACGTCCTCGATAACAGCATCACCTCCAATCCCGACAACATCAACCACATCCTCAACACCAAGTTCCACAACTATCCCAAGAGCATGTCTTTCTCCACTCTTCAACAAGCAATATAGATTATTGGACATTAGGACATCGTGAGAAGATTATCCTTCGACATCATATGCAAATTCTCATTTGAAATGGACCCTGAGTGCTTCCTTTCTTCTTTCCCAGAGTCCAAATTGGCAGACAGCTCCGACCTCGCATCCAAGTTATCAGTACAACGAGTAATGTCGCCGTTGCCACTCATATGAAAACTGAAGCGATTACTGAACATTGGTTCAGAGAAGAAGCTGAAGGAAACGATTGGAGTGGTGGACAATGTGGTCATGGAGATGATATGGCAGAGGAGCGAGGAAAGAGATGGCGACGGCGACGGGTTTTAACAAATCAAACTCGCTGTCTAGATTAATTGGATCCATCGAAGACGATAAGTACTTGAGAGACATAGTCATTAATTTCCTGAGTATGAATTGGTTGAGAACAAGTTGAGGATTGTTCTTTTTGTGAACATTAAAGTTGCAGAGTGTGTATTGTGTAGTTTGAAGTTACAGTGTTAGACTACTGTTAGTGTTATGCGAGATATGATGAAAATTGGAAGAGAACACTAACAGTATCGTTTTCAAACAGAGGAAGTTAGGGATCATTTTGTTCCATGTTAATGTTGTCAGGAATTATTTTATCCTCTGTTAGAGTTAACGGAGCAAAGGACCTAAGTGACTGACGGAATTAATTGTTAAGAACTAATCGAATAATTAATTTTAGTTGAAAACTAAAGTGTCTGATCCAAAATTCTTTGAGAACTAAAATGAATAAATACTCTTTATTTTATTTTTATCCGTGAAGTAATTTGGTCTATTTTTAGTTTGCAAGAATCTCGCTTCTCGTAAAATTAATTTTATGTAAAGTTTTTA
>NC_029786.2:107046845-107053498 GCF_000816755.2 Arachis ipaensis | reverse complement strand
TTAACATAATTATTTTCTTCATTTATTTATGTACATAATTAAATGTGATATTTATATATAAAAATCTAAATTCTTTTACATCTGAATACTTGATAAATTATTATTTTGTTTATAATAATCATGAAAACGCTCATAGCCATTAGCCAGATATGTGCATAGCTTGCACGAAGATCACGTGTAAATTCATGATGCCTCATATAAAATGAAATGCAAGTTTTGGATTTTGGGAAAGCTTAAACTAACCTTGTAACCGAACTATGAGGGAAAATATTCATATACAAATAGCATGATTAAATTATAAATTTGTCGGAACTTAATAGGACATCAGATTTAATCGGAATGTGATTTGACTACAAATAACACATTATATTAAAGATAAAGTATAATTTCCACATCAACCATTAGCTTGGTTACAATATAGTTATGTTTATCTTTTTAATAATAAATATTATTTTAATATCAGTTATTTTTAGGCTCAATTTTATGGTAATGGAGGCCATGTGTGTGCTATGCGTGGATATGGAGTTAGGGGGTACTGGACAGATATGTGGGACAGTTTTATTGTCAGGGTGGTGTGGAGGAACTCGGACCGTGCGAGTTCTTTGGATTTAAATTATGGAAAACAAAACGCACGGTCCGATTAGTTGTGTGGGGGAAAAAATTTTGGTTAAAGAAATCGTACCCTACGATTTCTTTAGTAGGGCGTTTCGCACGGTCCGATTTGCACATTGAATTCGGACCCAACGTGTTGTGGAAGGGTAGGTGAAACTCGGACCATCCGAGTTTTGGTTTTTTTTTTTATTATTTTTGTTCGGTTTACCCTAGTCGCAGGGTACGAGTTCCATATGGGTGGTGGTATAAAAGAGTGAAGGGTAGTGGTGGGGTTTAGTTCCGTCTTCTCCCTTGTTGAGGGACTGCTTCCTCTCTTCTTCTGTCTCTGTTTGGGTTCTTCATTTTTTATTTTAAACGGCCAGTATCTAAGGTAAAGCTTATGCTTATTTTTTGTTGAGTGAAAAAAATGAGTGATAGAGTATTGTTAAAAATATATTATTTTGGTCATATTTTATTACAAACGAGTGAAGGAGTGAAATTTATCTGTGAAAATCCATTAGATCTTGTTATTCCTTTTATTATCTCATTTGAAGAACTCAAAGGTGTAATCTGTGAAAATGTTAATTCGGAGCGGGCAAGAAAGATATCCTGTATCCTATACAGATATCCCGTACCGATGTTTGGTGGATTCATCCAGTATCAAACGAAATATGTGACGGACGAAGCGAGCATGCAGGAGATGTTTTCAATGTATATTGAAAATCGGTCTCAGATCTCGTTCATCGAGTTGTATGTTGAGTTTGAACAATCTGAGGCTGACCGAAATATTCTACGAGAAGATTATAATAGTGACAGTGAAGAAGAGTTCGAAAGCAACTACGAGTTTGTTGGTCCAGATGGAGATGAAGATCATGGTGACGGAACCATGGCCCCGGATGTGACAGAAGTGGCAAATGCACTCGCAAACGAAGTACCGTTTGAGGAGCCATCATTCATGCGGGTGTTGGACTTGGAAGCCATGCATGTTCCGGAATATCCGGAATATATGACTCAAGGTAAAGTAATCTTGGTGTTAGGATTCTTTTAGGTAGACATTTGTTAGGTTCTATGAATAATTTAATTTCTATTTACCATTAATTAATGATGCGTTGAATGTAGTAGTTGTCATGATAGAACCGGGTTATTACAACCTTTACCACCGATAGAAAATTTATTTTTTAACTGTTATGTGCTACTAGTGTTTATTAGAAAATAATTTTTAAATGCCATATGTTATGGTTATTACAAAATGCTTGACTTTGTGGACATTATCTATTTGCATAGGTCCGAGCCGTTCTACGGGTCACACTTTGTGAACCGGACCGGTCTGGTTCGCTTGGTTTGTCGATTGAACCGGCCGGTCCGCTCTAGTTTTTACATTAGCTACTTACGTTCTTATTTCGTTTACAGTGACATAATAACATGCCGCAAATTATGTAGTTATAGCATACTGGGTGCAGTAAAAGTTGTTTTCCATTTAGAGTCGGGTTTGAAATACATGTGTGTTAATGAATTTTTTTTCCATTGGTGTCTGTCGCAGCAGAAGTTCCTATTGTCGCAGATGGTGAATTTGCCATTGGTATGGAGTTCAGTTCCAGAGAGCAGGAAGTACTGTTGGGTTATAAGGAGGTATAATGGTAGCCACACCTGTACCAGAGCAACCATTTCACAGGATCATTCGAAACTGGATTCTATCACAATTGCAGAAGCAATTAAGCCACTGGTTGAGGCTGACCCCTCCTTAAAGGTGAAATCCGTTATAGCAGAAGTGCAATCGAAGTTCAACTACACCGTGAGCTACCGGAAAGCATGGTTAGCTAAGCAGAGGGCAGTAGAAAAAATATTTGGTGGTTGGGAAGCCTTTTATGAGGCGTTGCCTATATGGTTTGAGGCCATGTGTCACAAGGAGCCATCGGCTGTTGTCCATTTTGAGACTATGCCTGCATATCAAGGCGATGACTTGGTGGGTGATATTCGGGTACTGCATCGTGTATTTTGGAGTTATTACCCTTGTATTAGGGCATTCAGACATTGTAAGCCAGTTGTCCAGGTTGATGGGACTCACTTGTACGGAAAGTATAAGGGATGTCTACTGGTGGCAGTATCACAGGATGGCAACAACAATATCGTCCCAATTGCGTTTGCTATTGTGGAGGGAGAGACTTCTGATGCATGGCATTTTTTCCTTAGTAACCTGCGTCAACATGTTGTAACTCGTGATGGAGTCGGTCTAATATCCGACAGGCACGAGTCCATCAATGCAGCTGTGGAACGCAGTAACGGAGCTTGGTCACCGCCTAGAGCTTTTCATATGTTTTGCATCAGGCATATAGAGTCCAATTTTCTAAGAAAGTTCAAGGCCCCGTATCTGCAGAAATTGGTCGTCAACATTGGTAACAATTTAGTAAATTTAAGCCACTTATTACTACATTCTTCCTTAAATGATTCAATTGAAAACGATTACTTTTCTTTCTATTTGTTGTGATCTACCAGGATACTCGAGGACGATTAAGGAGTACGAAGTGCGTTACCAGCGATTACGGGAACGTGGCGAGGCGTACACAGACTGGTTAAACCGTATTCCTCGCGAACAGTACGCGTTGGCCTTTGATGGTGGGTACCGATGGGGCCACATGACCACGAATCTGGTGGAGTGCATTAATTCAGTTTTGAAGGGTGCACGCAATCTTCCCATTACTGCTCTTGTGAAGGCAACATTCTACAGACTAAACGAGTTGTTCACCCGAAAAAGAGCGGAGGCTGAAGCCCGGATCAATGCTGGCCATGTGTTTTCTGATGTCGTGACCTCGAAGTTGCATGCAAACCAACTTGCATCAGGAAACATCCAGGTTAGTTGCTTTGACCGCCAGAATGAGGTCTTTGAGGTTCGTGAGATGCCTAGCGGGCTGGAGTTTGCAGTCGATCTCCATGGCCTTCGATGTGACTGTGGTGAGTTCCAGGTGGACCGGATCCCCTGCAAACATGTGTTTGCATGTTGTGCCAACCAGCGACTGGATTGGCAACTATATGTGCATGATGTGTATAAGATGGACCAGGTGCGGCGGGTGTACCGAGCTAGGTTCAGGCCACTCGGTAATCCTACCACATGGCCTGCTTATCACGGACCAAGGTTCATACCAAATCCGTACCTGAGACGGGTCACGAAAGGTCGCCCCAGGATGACGCGCTTTCTTAATGAGATGGACACGCGGATGTTACGTCGTCCCAGGCGATGTACGCTATGTGGGGCTGAGGGACACAGTCGTACCAGATGCCGTTCGTCAGCTGGTTCAAATACCAACAGAAATGCCCCCTAGGTTCATAGTTTTAAGATGATCTTGTATAACATAACCTGATTTAGCAATCTGATATAACATGACCTGCTATATGTAACCTTTTAAATTATGACAATCTAGTATTTTCCCATATCTGTCTCATTATATAGTATGATGGTTCATACATCAATACATCAATATCTGCTTGAACATATTAGTAAATCATGAAACATGATTACATACTCCAGATGGTTAACACATCAAAGAATTCATTACAACTTGGTGATAATAAACATACAACATAAGGAGTCCATAGTCCAAGTCATTAATACATGTTATCCAACACATACGACTTACTAAATACGAAATCCAACAAATACAAATTACTCAATACAAAGTCCAACACATACGAATTACACTAAACAAAACACCACAACTACTTTCTCATCGCCCACTTTACATCCTTCACAAAGCTCTTGCATTTCTTGGCCGCCTTTCTGAAGACAGAAGGAGTGAACCGATTAGCACTCCGACGTGACGGATCAATCCTCAGATTGTAACCTTTTACGTTGTCTTCCGGAGTGTCTGCCTGACCTGTATACAATTTTGAATAAACAAGTATATGCAGCACATTACATATTCGTTACCAACTAAAGATACCACAGCCAAAAGGGATAACCAACTCAAAGATGCCATGTATGATAACATAAAACAAAATCTACTTATCTTATATGTAAAGCAAAATAGTAAATATAATACCATCGTTGCGAGATTCTTCATCCTCATCAAACTCTTCGATATCATCATCATCGCCGTCGCCCTCGTCATCAGGGTCGTCTACTAGATAAGCATCGGTTTCTTGACCAAGCGTGTTTGTGTCTTCCTCAATAGGACCCATGTTAACACGGTTCGGATTTTGACTATTGAGAACACCTCGTCCACCCTCACTCCTACTGGAGTCATCAACAGATACAAACCCCCCGGATGCAACGGATGAGGTGTGGCCTGGAAACCTCGCATCCAACGAATACCTGCCTGGCATGAACTCCGGCTGATGGCCATACTGTGATTGTGCAGCATCCGCAGCCATGAAACCAAGCAACTGGCTAAAAGAACCTCCTTGGCCTGTTTCAAACTGTGACGTACCCCAATATTGTTGGTGCATTGGAAATGATGGGGTGAATTGTGTGTGAGGTACAAACTGGTTTGAGGACTGAGGTTGTTCTTGTGGAGGCGGGTTTGGAGGTGATATGTGTGGCTCCTGTTCGTCATTGTCCTCATCCATATCCTGACTACCCTCGTCGGTATCCTGATTACCCTCATCCATATCCTCATTACCCGCTTCCTCATCACCCACAATATTTGACAATGCTAAACGGTTCCCGAATTTTGATCGGTACCAGTTCATGTAAGTATCCAATGGATGTTGTGACGGGATGGGAAGCTCAGAAAGAACGTAGTGATACCTGTTTGTCCAATGCATAACCCAAACTGAATGACTCGGTGCAGTGGCCCAGTTCAGATTCTTAGGACCAGTGAGAACCTCCCCATGCGCCTTATCCAGATTCTGCTCCTGATTAGGTAAACCCTGAACCAAACCAAACTGTCGCCTTACCCTATCGGTGGCATGCCACTCGATACATTTAAAGGACACCAACGGAACTGTAGCGCTCCATACAACCGATTGCATGTAGATTTCAGGAGGAACTATGTTAGGATCCACACGGTCCACAGCATAAGCAACCCAGACAAACTGGAAAAATAAAGGAAACTCATTATTAAAACCCACAATTCTATTAACCATAACAATGCATCATAAAATATTTGTTGAAGAACCCTAAACCCGAAAATAATACTTGTTTAACTAAAACGCACCTGGCCTTCCTGAAGTTCATCAAAGGCTTTCCTAAAGTCAGCTAGCTTCAGATATCTATATCGTCGGTCCCCACGCTCCCAGTTACGCCACCTAATATGAATCATTCAATTAGCTCAACTGATTATTAAATATCAAGAAAAGGGTACATTGTAACATAATATTACCTATTTGCTAGTGGAAAGCTGCGGGGTTCTCTAGGAAGCGGTGATAGATATGGCAGTCGAATCCAAGCCCAAACAAGCAGAAGTGTTAGTGGACCATCTATTTCCTTACAGTTATAGCGAGATGCCCTGCACAACGCCCTGTAAAGGTGTGCTAGGCATGCAGAACCCCAGCTAAACTGTCCAATACTTACAAAATCACGGAGCAATGGTAGATACTTCCAGTGCACGCCTGCCCCAGACTTATCCCCAAACAAGATCGTCCCAATCAAAAGCATAATGTGGCACCTCACATACCTTTGTATACTGATTTCATCGTTCAATTCTAAATTCTCTTTTAGATTCCGGAGCCAGGTAAGTTTTATGCAGCTAGATCTACATTGCTCCTTGCGCGGTGCAACGCCAAATTGAAGCAAACACTCCGCCTCCAAGGCTTCAAAGCTACTCATGGTCATCCCTGTAACTGGAAGTCCATCTGTGGGAAGACCAAAAATTAGAGCCACATCTTCAAGAGTCACAGAACATTCACCAATGGGAAGGTGAAATGTGTGCGTGTCTGGATGCCAACGTTCGATTAGAGCATTTACCAATGCTTTCTGACACTGCACTATCCCAATCTGAGATACGTGGTAAAAACCGGTAACTCGTAAATGCTCCTCGACCCTATCGTTGTACCGATCCGGAGGCATTGGGTGATTACATGTCAACATTCTTGATTTCTACAAAAAAAAAAAAAAAAACCCACAAATT
>NC_029786.2:107044714-107045240 GCF_000816755.2 Arachis ipaensis | reverse complement strand
ACAATTACTACTTTACTATCACCAATCATTTTACTGAAGCCTTCTATAACTAATTATGCTAACTTCTAAAATCATTTAATTCATAGTTAAACATATTCATAAATGCAAAATAAAAAACGTTACTAATACATATATTCCTAATCAAAGTTCTCAACCATATTATGACATCTATAATAATATCTAATATTGTTGCAACATTTTTTCCAAATATTTTTCTCTCAACAATAAAAATCATTCATAACCAGTATATGCCATGCCTGCATATTCTAACAACAGTAACAATAAGTAACAACCTACTGATAATTACTACAATTACAAAAATTTAAATATTCTCATAACAAAAAAGCTAACATGCCTTCATTAAAATAATCGTACTAATCATTCAACAATAACACTATCTCACAATAACAATACTATTATCCACAACTTACAGGCAGAAAAAGTAACTTGCAACAATAATAACAAACCATTTCTTATAATAATATTTATAATTAAAAATCTGAAAATAAATTTTTCAAAAATCTAT
>NC_029786.2:107042045-107044644 GCF_000816755.2 Arachis ipaensis | reverse complement strand
CAACAGCTATAATAATTATATTTTTAACATTAATAAATATAAATATATTCAATTTATAAAATTTAAAAAAAATTAAAAAAAACTTACATAATCAGGATCATTGAGATAATGAATAATGTGAAGCTCAACTCTATCAACATCTTTAGCTTTATTTTTTTTGGGCATGATTGAAGCTCCTTCACCATGCAAAAGAGCCACAGAGAAGATGAAGAAGGTGGCTGAAGTTGAGAGTGAAATGTTAGAGAGAAGGAGTGCTATTCGGATGGTGAGAGAGGGCTGGGGGGTTTTGTTGGGATTCCAGGGCACCGTTCGGGGGACAACATGCGCTCGACGCGTGTCATCTTAGGGACGAACTCGGACCGTGCGATCGGTGAGGTCGAAATCGGACGGTCCGTGTGCTCAGCTGCTCTCGGAAGGTCCGAGTTGCATTCTCGTGTGAAGGAAATAACGCCTCTCGGACCCTGCGTGTTGAGGTTGCCAAAGGAATCAAGCTTTTCGGACCGTCCGTTTTTTGGTTGGGACTCGGAGGGTCCGAGTTGTGACTACCTGATCCCACAATTTTGTTAAGCACTTCCCATACCCATAACCGAGTTTTACACCATCCATGCACCAATATGTAAATTAAAAAGTGTTATTTTTAACCATATTTGTTTTTTTATTTTATTAATGAAAAATGATTTAAATGTATAATTAATTAATAATTAATTAATTATGAAGAATATGTAGTTAGTGAATAATATTTGTGATAATGTTAATATATAAATAATAGGTAGGGTATAGGGGATTATGAAAAGAAAGGAAAGAAGGGTTGAGGCATGAGAAAGAGAATGCATGGGGAATGGCGAATACTCTGTGTAAAGAAAGCATTTGATGGATGGTGATGGATGTATGTGTAATCATTACACTTTTTGCTTGATTTATGCTACTCTTCTCCTTCTCCTTCCTTCTCTTCATTTCATTGATTGATGCCATTTCTTCTTGGAAAATGCAAATTAAAACACATATATCATCTACTTCTTCTACTCCTACTGTATCCTACATTCACTTCCATTTTCATTTTAGACTTTTAGTTAGGGTGTTCGTAGTGCGGTTTAGATCGATTTTGAGTCAAAAATTCATTCGATTCGAACACTAATTTTATTTGCAGTGCAATTTGGATTGGATGATTTCAAAAAAAATCCGATCCGATCCAATCCAATTTCAAGCGGTTTGGATTGGATTTGATTTGCGGTTTTGTAAATTAAAAAAAATTAAACACATATAAGAAGTCTCAATATCAAATTTTAAATAATCAATAATGACATAACAAATTTTAACAATATCTTAAAAAGCTAACGATAACATAATAATAAAAATAAAATCATATGTTAGTTAAAAATAAATAAATAACATTTTGAACATAAAATATTTATTAAATAATAATAATACATGAATAATAGAAAAATATATAACAAATTGAACAGGTTATAAGTATAATTGTAAATATAATAATAAAATAATAATATTATAGCACATTGTGCGGTTTGGATTGGATTGGATCGGTTATAAAAAGTAGATCCGAAATTTGACCCAATCCAGCGATTTGTAAAAAATACAATCCAATCAAATCCGAAATTGGTTTGGATTTGAACCCCTACTTTTAGTATTCTAAGATAAGATTATCTTCATAATAAAATAATTCTAAAAATTAAAGATAAAATAGTGATAAATTAATTTTTAAATTTTTTTTAATAAAAGAGTTTAACACAATAAAATAGAATAATAAAAAAATAAAAAACATTATTAAATAACAAATACAAGTATACAACAAATTATTTATGATCATTTTTGAAATTATTATCAGTTAACTGTTAGAATTAACTCTTTTCCACTCTTTGTAAGTCAAAAACGACTTGTTAATAATTTCTGCCACTTCTTCTTGCTCTTGATCAAGATTTTGATATTCCTTTTATCTATATATATAAAATAATTACAAAGAAACTAATTAACTACATTTTTCGCTAATAGATGAATTCACTAAAATAGATAGATGAAATAATGTATAATGACATGAATAATTCTGTTTTTTGCAACTAGCAAAAATTTAGAGAACAGCTATGTATTGTCAAAAAAATGTATATTGTTTTTTACAATTAAAAAAAATAAAAAATTACTTTTTTGCAATACGAAATATGCAATAGAAGATAAAAAGTTGTTGTTTTTTGCAATATGCGAAAAAATTAGACTATATAAGTCTAGAGATCCAGCAATTTTATTAAATTCTGATCAGCATGTAATCAGCAAAAAAAAGTGAGTCATTGGATGAAATCTCACATCCATCTCACACCATTAAAACTATCATTGATGGCTACAAATCACAAAGTTACTGACCCCTAACATTTCTCTTTTTGAAATTAGCCTGTGTATTTTATTTTGAGAAAATTTACAATTTTTTAAAATTGTATTCAAATTTCTTTTACTAAAATGATACTGTATCTTTGTTTTTAACCAAGTGTTCACTTTGATGTTAGAATTAAAAATACTAAAGAATGATATAAAAGTATCCTTAATATAAATAGTTACTTTTTTTATTATCTTATGAATGAATTCTCTTTTCTTT
>NC_029786.2:107037406-107041717 GCF_000816755.2 Arachis ipaensis | reverse complement strand
TGAAAAAAAGAGAAATGTTATTGATAATCTGAAAAATCATAAAATTGATTCTTGAAGCAAGAAAAAGCAGTGAAAAACACAAAGCTTGCGAGAAAAAAATTAAAAAAGAAAAAAAAGAAAAAAAAAAAAAGGAAAGGCTATGACAAATATATGGTAAACAGAAGTAGATGTATGTATGTTGCCGACAAAGATATAGAGTAAGGTTGCAAAAAAGGGTACTACGTGTCGAAAGAAAAATAGAGTGCAAAAAAAAAAATTCCGAAAAGTTGATAAAGTAAACAAAATAAAGATTGAATTATTATTAAATTTACAAAAAAATTTTAAATATACCAAAAATACTGGTATTTCAGTTGTTTTAACCGTTGATTTTAATTAATATATATTATATATATTTTTTATAATTTTAATGTTTCTGACGTATACTTAAAACTCTTTATAAATTTACATTATTACAAGTAAATATTATTATTTTAATTTAAAATTAATTAAATTATTATTTTTTATTTTAAAAATGTTAAATATATCACAAACTCACAGTGTCACACAGTGAACAAGTTATGGTCGTGATGATGTGGGGCCCAGCCCACAGAGCCCAGCAAGGCCCAATAATGCACACGTGCGACAAGCCGCCGGAAATCTCACCCACTTAACCCACTTTGTCTTCCTTTTACTCTTTTTAGTCTTTCTACACTCCACAAATGTTTATGCAAACAACTATTTTTAACAATAATAAATTAATTCTCTTCTTAAAATCAAATTGGTGTAAGAATTTTTGAAATATTGGATGTTAGATTTTTCTTAAAATGTATCCAACATATAACATATACAGTGAAAATTTAAATTTTATATAATTTTCAAATATAATCTGTTAACAAAATCATAAATAAAAATGAGGAAAAAGTGATTGAGTGAGTGAAGCTATGGGGGTGAGATGCAGAAGGTCTATGTCTAAATGAAAATAATAATTACTACGAATTTTCAGATGTCGTTTCAGAGACAAAGAAGATGTATAAGAACAGTGAAGTGATGTATAAGATGTCGTTTCAGATGTAGTTTGGATTCGACTTTTGAACAAATTAGATAACCTCGAGATCTGTGCATGAAACTCACATACATCTATCATTCTTCAATTCTTCTTCGGATGTGTGAATGGATACCCTATAGGCCTATACCTATCAACTATCAACAAATTAAATTCTTAGGTTAATTACTTGTTTAATTCACGGGCTACATACAAATTAATAATCTTATCTTTTATTTATACATTATAATATGAATAATCATTTAAAAAAACGAATATAATTGTACGAAACTACATGAACTTGTCAAAACTCTAAATATATATGACTCTTAACTCTTATGTTGTTAACTAACTAAATAATAATAATAGATGTGTTTTAAAGTATTAACTATATTAATAAGTAATAGGAAAAATATAGGTAGACAATAAAAAAATTAAACAATGTGAATAATAGATATATCGAATGTTTAATTTACTAGATGTGCGGATGGTTATCCTAATATTAAGATTTTGGTAAATAATTTGGGGTGTAGTGTGTTTTTACTTTATTAGGTCAATTTTAAAATTTATTGTTTACATTATTCACAAAAAGTCAAAAGCCATTATCTACCTGTTAGAAACAAGAGACTAAACTAAAAAAAGGATTTCTATATTATTGAGTGTGTTCAAGTTGTCAATTAAAGTTGTCTGGAATGATACAATATAGAAAGGTATTTATAGGAGTTAAGAGAATCGTAATAATAAAGACATAATATTCTATAATAAATATTCAGATATACTAAATAATTTTAATTGATCCTAATTGATCCTAATTATATTCTAATACTACCTATCAAAGTCCTAAGTAATATGTATTCTTATAAAAGTAAAGATGCAAATTTAAATTTTAAAAAATGCATTATTTATATAGTAAAATAAAGAATAAGGTTATAAGTTATAACCTTGGATCCTTGAATACTCTTTCTTTCTTTTTCTTTTTTCCCTCCCAAAAATTGCAAGACCTTGGAAAATGAAAATTAAAGGCTCGATGTTAACATTTCTAACTTAAATAATCATGATAACATTTTATGTTGCTTTTAATATATAGGAACTCTCTAGTTTGCATTTGTATTCTTATATATATAGTACTAATATATTGATTGATAGGAACTTTATGTCTAGTCACTTAATATTATCTAATTAATACTTTTCCAAACTAAAATCAAATTTTTTAATCGTAAAATAATATTTTTTGCATATGATTTTTATAACTAGCTAATAATCCAACTTCCACTAAAAGCTAAGTATATGTAGGTCAATAAAATATGCCATATAATAATAGCTTTTATATGGATAAAAACTATATTTTATAAAGGATTTGGAAAGGAAATTATAAACATAAATATAACTAAGATAGTGGAGTGCATATGCATTTTCTTAGTTCTTTCCTATAATTTGGGAGATCACATTCATGTATATGGTGGTCATGTGATTTAATTAATGTAGTTTCTGCTTGATTATGATTATGTTTATATGTTTGTTTCAAACTCTAAAATTATGGTTCTTTGAATGAACATTACTATATAAGATAGAATTTTGTACCTATGTAATGATATGTAACTTTCTAGCTAGAAATCTAAACATGCTATAATAGCAATCAAGTGTGACTTCTAACAATTTAGAGACTACAAAACTTTTTAATGGACACTCATTGGGTAAAAGTTTTGTTAACAGGATCAAAATGCCAATAATAACCTTGTTAAGATTAATTTGTTTTATTTTCTATTAAATAAAAAATATGAAGACCAACTTGGGTTGGTCGAGCGGTCAGCTCACTCGTCCGCTTAAGCAAGTGTCGGAGTTCGAACCCCGCCTTGTGCATGCAACAACTCACTGGCCAGCGGTAGACCCTTAAATGGAGCTCAAATCCGCGACAAATTAGTCTTTAACTTGTCGAGTTAAGAAATACCATTTGAGTTAAAAAAAATGAATTCCTTTTATATTTAAATTCATATAGGATTGTGTTAGGTTTGCGATAATTAACCTACATAAAATTTTATTACATTCTAATTCATGAACATAACAAAATGACACATTTGATTCATTAACCGACTACACCTAATAGAAAAAGATTTTGTTAAGCAAACAAGTATTATTGAATCCAACTCTATTAAAATTTAAAAAAGGAAGTAATTTTTTTGTTTTTCATTGTATCTCCTAATCCGACAGACTAAAGACTAATCTGCTATATATCGGAGCTCCATTTAAATGTTTGTTGCTGACCAATAAATTGTTATATGTACAAGATGAAATTCGAACCCAACACTTACTTAAGCGGACTAGTGAACTACCTTCGAACAAAAATTACCACCAAGATAACCCTAGTTTAAATTATTCAACCCTATGGTTACTACAATTAAGGTGGGGGAATTATCATTCTTGAACGTATTGTTTTCAAAAAATAAATAATGATAACATAATTGGACTATTACCTCAATCTTTACGAAAATAACTCCGCTAATCACTAATTTAATTATCATCAACCGTTGTCTGCCACAACTAAAAAGAAACATTGATGGCTGCCTATAGCATTAATTATAAATTGCAAATAAGACAATGAAATGAAGAATAAAATTGCGCTTCATCAACATGTTCTAATTAAGATAGATATAATCCAACAATGGATGTATACAATGAATCTCAATCTCAATCTAAGATAGTTTCTAATTTCCACGTTCAAAGTTTGAGTTTTCTAAGTCTCCAAACGAAGACCACATTCCGCGTATTGTCATGTGTTCATGCTATCGAGTTTTGACTATGAATGATACGCAGATATTCTAAGATATGTTAAGGATCCATCATCCATGTATGTTAATAAAAATAAATAATGGTGATTTAATTTGTACGTGATGATGTAAAATTAAAGCATAGTTTAATTAATAGATTTTGATAAATATATTAAGGTAGAAACTTAGGTGCAGTCGACTTTACGTAAAGTTGATATCTGAGAATTATTAGATGATTTGACTGAATTGACTAAATTTTCATCTAACGGCTCTGAGGTATCAACTTCACGTGAAGTCGACTTCACCTGAGTTTTCACCATATGTTAAATCACAATAAATGATACTTAGGCCCCGAAAATTACTACCGTAATTTACTATAATTATTACTGCATTGAATGTTATTTTGTATTGCAAAGTATATAAATTTTAAATTTTAAATTCTTTATCGTGAAACATGCTTATTTCATAGAATTTTATACATTCTTTATCGAATTAGTTTTTGTTTAATTTTCTTCATTTAGTAAA
>NC_029786.2:107032033-107037286 GCF_000816755.2 Arachis ipaensis | reverse complement strand
TAAAATATTATCTACATGCATGATTCTGATTAAATGACCATATAAAATTCGATTTCTTTTCCCAAAAGAAAAAGAAGAGAAGAAAAACATAACAAGGCATGTGCTCAGTTGCCATAGTTGTCTTTTTCATGCATGTTACAAAGGCAGTGATCTTCATTTTGATCCAAAGAGAGATTGTGTTCAGAACCGCCCCTCACAGCAATCGACAAAGAAATAGAAATGGGCCCGGCCCAAAACGGCCCGACAATTACTTTTTTTCGTGTCATTATTTTGCCATTGTTTGTTTGTCGTTTATCTATTTATTATTTCATCACATGTTAAAAGCACACTGGTTTAACAAGGATTTTTTTTTTAAATAAATTTCATATTTCCATAAAATCCTATTTAACAACAATACATTATTTACAATAGCAATAACTGCACATAAATTTTATTTACAATAGTATTTTGTTTCCTTTTAATCCTTTAGAACATGGGATAATTTCACACGTTTTATTGATATGCGAGATAAATCGATGATATAAAATTGAATAAGTTATGGGAAAATTTACAAGTATACTAAAAATATTAGTGTTTCAATTATTTTAACCATTAATTTCAGTTATGTATATGTTTTATTGTTGAAATCAACTGCTAAAGCACCAGTATTGCTAGTATACTTGAAACTCTCCTAAGTTATGAATTTGTGCTAATTCTCTTTGGTTGAAAGAAAGTGTCCAAAAACATGAAATTAGCACTAGATCAGTTTTACCATATTTGACATATATTACTTTTTATAAATTTTTTGAATCTAGTTTATGTTTATGAAAATAATTGTAGGTAAGGTTGTATGAATTGATATAAATGAATTATAAACTCCAAGTATATATCTGATGTCAATTTTGAATTGATATTTTTTTTTGGTATTAATTTGAATCTATGATTTAAAATTATAATTCATGGAGAAAACGTTCGAATAAACTCAGACTTATCGATTTTTTAAACATGTCGGTCTCATCTAGTCCTAAATTTAGGCCATATTATATAGAAAAGACTCATTTGAGCCAGAACTCAGCTAGGTCCAGCCCATTTCCACACTCCTCAGAAAGGATGGTTCATTGAGAGTTTGAAACCCCACAAAAAAAAAAAAAAAAAAAAACGAAAAAAAAAAAAACCAGAGGAGCCTGCTGAAGATGAGGCCATTATGGCTCGCCTTTAGGTGACCTCCTCAGGATAGCGTCGTTTAAAGTAACGTTGTATGTGTGACAAAAAGAACCATACTCTTGGGGGACGAGCAATAAACGATGGAAATGGGGAATAGTTTCTTCTTATGCGGTTCCCCATTCACCCCCAAATGGTTTATGCTGTAACCACATTACCTAATCTTGTTATACAAAAATAAATTACAAAATTCATCAAATGAGGAGAATTCCTCATTACTTGGAGGAATTGAGGAAATCTCATGCGCTTGTACCTTATTGACAGTTATTGATCAGTGCCTAAATATGACTCTTCCAATAGTTCAACCTTTAGTAGCATATTGTTTTTTAGGAAGGGCTCTCCAACCAATATCCCGGCGATAGAAGCCCCCTGGCCAGTTAATCTCGTCGATGGCTCGATAGGCTCGATCACATGCTTCTTCAAGACTGTCTCCCTTGGCTGTTACACCAAGAACACGCCCACCAGTTGCAATGAATCTTCCCTCAGAGTCAAAAGCAGTTCCTGCATGGAATATCTTTATGCCAGGGGCAGCATGCTCGGCTTGTTCGACGTTTTTAATCAAAGTTCCCTTCTCGTATTTCCCGGGATATCCCTTACTTGCCATTACCACTACCATGGCCGATCCAGGTGACCAGTTCAGAGATACCCCACTGAGCTCTCCTTTGCAAGCCGCAAGCAGGACTTGTACCAGATCAGACTCCAACCGAACCATGAGAACCTGTTTAAAATTCCCAAAGGGAAAATGAAATACATCAATTAACAACACAGCCTCAATATTAGTAACATAAATATAGCATTATGTGAATATCTATGATCATCATGTTGTGTTGCAAACAAGCATCTCAAGACTTTAACTGACCTGGCACTCTGGATCACCGAATCGCACATTATACTCGATTAACTTAGGCATGCCGGATTTCTTCTCAATCATAAGACCAGCATACAAAACACCAACAAACTTGCAACCTTCTGCTGACATTCCTTTCACTGTCGGGGTGATAATATGATCCATTACTATTGACTGAAGTTCCTTGGTTAATATTGGAGCTGGAGAGTACGCACCCATGCCGCCAGTATTAGGCCCCGTATCACCATCACCAACTCGTTTATGGTCCTGAGCGGATTCAAGGGGAATTGCATTTTCTCCATCAACCAATGCGAAAAATGATACTTCTTCTCCCTCTAGATACTCCTCAACAATGACCTTACAACCTGCAGAACCAAAATCACCCTTTACCAGCATTGAATCTACAGCTTCATATGCCTCTTCCAGTGACATGGCAACAGTAACTCCTTTTCCAGCAGCCAGTCCATCTGCTTTGATAACAATTGGAGCTCCTTGTTCTTGAATATATTGTTTTGCAACGGATGGGTCTGTAAATGTTTTGTACTGCATTAATTAATCCAGTATTAATAAGAAATTACACATCCAAAAACCAACAGAATACGGGTTTAAGTAATCCTCTTAGAATTAGAATGTTACGAGATTCAATGAGACTACTTATTAGAAACAATGCATGAAAAAATCATGCACAAAGAAGCAGAAATATTCCAATAGAATCAGGATCAATTACTGATCTGATCAATGAGAAAACAGACCTTAGCAGTTGGAATATCATATTTGTCACACAAATGCTTCATGAAATTCTTAGAACCTTCCAAGGCTGCAGCCTCCGCAGATGGGCCAAATGTTGGGATTCCTGCCTTAACTAATTCATTTACAAGACCTGCAACAAGTGGAGCCTCGGGTCCCACAACAACTAGTCCCACCCCCTGTTTGCGACAAAATGAGATTACTGCTGCTGCATCATTGACATTGAGGTCTGTAATGCAAGTGGCATTTCCAGAGCTGGAAATTCCTGCATTGCCGGGGGCACAAAATACAGCATCACAGGATGGTGATCGTTGCAAGGCATAGCAAAGTGCGTGTTCGCGTCCTCCTCCACCAATTACAAGAACAATCACCTTTTCTTCTTTTGCATAAGCAAATTAAAAATATAAATAAACATCAGTTAAAAAAAGTGAGCAAACATGCTAAAATAAAGACAATGTCACAGAATTGAAAAGTTTGACTCCGTCAATCACTAATTTAATTATCATCAACCGTTCTCTGCCACAACTAAAAAGCAATATTAATGTCTGCTTATAATAATCTTGAAGCTTAAACTAGACATTGCAAATAAGACAATGAAATGAAGAATAAAATTACGCTTCAACATGCTCTAATTAAGATAGAAAGAATCCAACACTGGATATATGCAATGAATCTCAATATCAATCTAAGATAGTTTCTATTTCCCACGTTCAAAGTTTGAGTTTTCTAAGTCTCCAAACGAAGTCCCCATTATGCGTATTGTCATGTTTCATGTTATCGAGTTTTGACTATGAATAATCCGCAGATATTCTAAGATGTTAAGGATCCAAGTATGTTAAAATTACAAATATTCTTCTTTTGCATAAGCAAATTAAAATTACACATAAAAATCAGTAAAAAGAAAATAAAGTGAGCAAACATGTGAAAATAAACAGTCACAGAATTGAAAAGTTTGAATTCATCAATCCATTTATCAGAGACAAAAGCTCCTATATTATCATCAGCTAATCAATTACTTAAAAGCTTTCATTTCTATTTATCTACATATCTGCACAAGTTCATTATGAATAAACATAAAGCATTTCAAGGAAGTTCTAGCTGAGATTTCACTCCATCTCCATGCAATGCAACTGTATTGGTTTTATAACATGGATTCTCCCCCAAAAAACGAAAGAATGCAAAGCATAAAAATGGTTGGACTGGTAGATGAAATTAGTGTATTTGTTTCACCTTATTTTACCAGAAATCATATATATTTTATTTGAAAAGAATCGGTTTTTTGGTTTTTCAATTATTCAGAATATTTGAGTTGCAATTTGTCAAAATAATTTTTCTCACGTTACATGCTACTAAATGATAATTAAAAAAAAGGGGGGAAATTTATAATTAAAAAGATAAAGAGTAAGTGCAGTACTTACGAGAACTATTGTTCGTGTCAACCCCAACAGAACCTGATGACTCTGAATTCCGAGCAGAGCATTTGAAAACACTGTGGAATGGACTTGAGGCACTAACACTAACATTGGAGCTCCTCAAATTCAAGTTCTGAATGAAGAGAGAAGTAGAAGAAGACTTGTGCAAAACACAGTGTTGGACTCTAAAATGAAATGGGTTGGAATTTCCAACATGAGAGCGTCCATGAAGGTTGAAAGAAGCTCCAACATTGAAGGTGGCACAAGACATTGTTGCAACTCACTAATCCCCTATGAACAAAAATTCAAGCACTTATTATGGTTTGAAAGAAATTAGCATCAAAATAAATCAAAGAGCAACGAGGCTTAGAAATTAAGATTATAATATTAGGCACACAATTCGTTCAGGCATTTCATCAAACAGGTCGTGTGCTTCATAACACAAACAAGTGAAAGTATTGGGTATTTTATTTTAAACAAAAATTATGATAATACGGCGATAAATAAACAAACAAAAAGAAAGAAAGATAATATTTTTACTATATTAACAAGTAAACGGGAAAAAAAATTGAACCTGAGAAGAGTGCTGGATTGAGTTGTGAGTGTAAGTGATGTGTGATGGTGGCAGCTGAAGGATTTAACGCGGTGGTGGCTGTTACTGATGGAGAGTAAGGCGGCGAGGAGACAGTGACGGCGGCCAACGGCTGCTGAAGAGTGAAGAGTGGTGGCGGCGGCGGAGTATGTGAGTGGCGGAGATAGGAGAAGCCGTGAAGTGGCTGCTTCTTGTATGCGCTCTCATTCCTTTTTGTTTTTAAAATCATCAGACTTTTTATAAAATAAATAAATATAATATTTACAACTAATTAATTTATGGGACAACTTAAAAAACAAAGTGTTTTACATTATTATTTGAATAGGTTGTTTAACAGTAAAATATTTGAATTTATTTTTAATCCAATCTGTTTTAAATCATTAATTTAGATTCAATTTATATCTCATTAAAATTTTAAATATTATATAATTTTTTAGTTATTAATTTTTTTATAG
>NC_029786.2:107029551-107032008 GCF_000816755.2 Arachis ipaensis | reverse complement strand
TTTGAATTTAAACAAAAATTAAGATTTGCATTTAAATTCATTCACACTACGGTTATTCGTAATCTTACTATAACCTCCAATACACGTCCAAAACTTGCGGTCATCACCTCACCGAATAATAATCACCATAATTTTTAATAATCACCGTAATCTCAGCATTTAAACTCATTTTCTGGTTCTCACCTCGTGTCGTTACATTTTCCGCAGGCCATACCAACGCCGCCGTAGTCTCCCGCCGACACCGCCTCTACCTTCGCCGATCAGTCCAACTCGCCTCGCCGTCCAACGCTGCAGCCGTTGTTTTTGCGTCATTCTTCTCTGACCCGCGTTGCTGCCGTGTTGTGCAACCCTCTCGTAGAGTTGTTGTTGCATCGTGGAGTTAATGGTGATCATATGAGTCATTCTACGAGAGGGTTGCACAACACGGCGGCAACGCGGTCAGAGAAGAGTGGCGCAAAAACAGCAGCAGCAGTGTTGGACTGAGCGCCGGAGGGCAAGGCGAATCGGGTTGACCGGCGGAGGTGGAGGCGGTGTTGGCAGGCTGCGGCAGTGTCAATATGGCATGCGGGGAGTGCAGCGGCGCAAGGTGAAGACCTAAAAATGAGTTTAAATACTGAGATTACGGTGATTATTAAAAATCATGGTGATTATTATTGCGCGAGGTGATGACGGCTAGTTTTGAACGTGTATTAGAGGTTATGGTGAGATTATGAATAACCGTAGTGTGAATGAGTTTAAATGCAAATTCTAATTTTTGTTTGAATTTAAAAAGGATAATTATTAAAAATTAATTAAATTAATTGTTATATAATTTTAATTTCTTTTTCATTTTTATTGTATACATTGTACACTGAGTGCTTATTTGGGTGCTATTATTTTGATAAAAAAAATATTTTTTTAATGAAAAAAGATCTTTTTTATTTTTTAGCGTGTTTGGCAAATTTTTAGTAGTAAAAATAAAAACATTAGAAAAATAAAAAATATCTTTTTTTATAAATTGGAATTTACATCTTATTTTTAAATATCTTTTTTTTTCTTAAAAAAAATATTTTTCATGTATTAAATAAATAAAAAATACTTTTATATTGTTATACCCAAACATAATTAATAAATAAAAAGATATTTTTGCATAAAATACTCAAACATAAAATTACTTTTACTTTTCAAAATCTTAAAAAAAAAAACAATTCAAAAAAATATTTTCTTAAAAACTCACCCAAACAACTCCTAAATTCACTATCTCCCCGTACTTTCTCATATATAATTCATCTTCGTCGTCTTCTTCCAGTTCTTCGCACTTTGCCACTTATATATATATAAAAGTATAATGACCCGTGCCATGCACGTGATAAGATTGAAATTATAATTTTAAGTTGTTTTATTAAGATTAATTTGAATTATAATAATTTAATTAATAAAAAGATAACATGTTATGTATTGTTTGTTTTTTCTTAATCTAGTGTTAAATGTATTAATTCTAATAGTTATTAATTGGTTTTAGTAATTTACTTTCTCCAATAAATCACATATATATACTCAATATGACCATAAATAACCTAGTAATACTTAGACCCACCAACAAATTTTTATATGTTATTTTACTGTCAAGTAAGGACATATCGAAATCGACTCAAACTGAACAACAAATTATTAGAAAATTCTAATGCACAAAGTTCTCCAATAAATAATAAATAATTTAAACTCCACTAAAAAATAAGTCAACACTTTCCTTTGATGCCTACAAAACATATACCTGAAACAATATTATATCATTGTTAGTATATAATTTTACGATCATCGACCGTATTTACTATACGTGACTCATTCTTAAAAGTTATTCTACACACGTGTGTAGTCGGAAGATAAATTCCGCTTGATTCCTCAATCAGAAAATTTGAGAAGATATAGACCTTTCCTTGATCAGTTCATTCTCAAACATCTTTTGTCAAATAATTCTTGATTGAACAATAAATTTTATCACATTGTAAAACAAATTAAATATAAAAGCTATTAGCACTTATAAAGCTATTAAATCGCACTGTCTTTGATTCGTGCAAGGGTTTACTTATTAAATAAACTTAAAATATGAACAAAAAATATTTTTAAAATAGACATAGCATCACTTGAAAGAATCATGAAAAATAATCAACTAACCTTATTATCATCTATGAAAATAATTTCTATGTAAGCCGTCTTGCTCTTGGCAAATTTAGATGGAATTTTCCATAACCTTATAATTCGTACCTTTATTTTTCAAACTTTTTCATCACATAATCTACCATAGATAATACTATTGATAGAATCGTAGCTAGTAGCCATTCGGTATGAAGAATAAAAAATAGAAGAAGAACTATGCCTGAATTATGAATTTTCTAAATGAATTATAATGGTAAGAATTCACTACTACTCATATATATATATATATACTAATTATACACAGTCATAATTAGTCAATAT
>NC_029786.2:107019900-107029519 GCF_000816755.2 Arachis ipaensis | reverse complement strand
GTTGTGCAATAATTTTTTATTTTTTATATCCATGTATATTTTTCAATCCCATTTATAAGCATGATTAACAATTTTTTTTAAATAGTGATGTTTTTAATTTTTTTTATTTCACGAATCTTTATATGTTAGCAAGAAAAGCAAAATCACGTATTGTGATTCTTTTTCTTTTATCACGCTTTAATCTTAATTAATTAATCTTGTGTCCACACCATATAATTTAACTTTTAATCACTCTAATCTATTGATGAATTACAGTTCTCTTAATAATTGCATTACTAATCTGAAATATAAAAAGAAAAAAGAAAAAAAAGGTGATACATATATTCAGGAAAGAAAATAAACTTAAAAGTCGAAAAAAAAAATTATATTAAAAATTTAAAAATAACATATCCAAGAAGAATAGTCGTAATATATAAATTGAGGTAACAATTTAAATTTTCTAAAACTAATTTAATCAAATACTAATATTAGAACTAAATTATTTAAATAATATTTAATTTATTCTAGTCATTAGACACGGATAGATTAGACTATTAGAGTCATTCTCGTAACGACAACCAACTGAAACAACATCATAAGTTCGAACATTTAGAATTCGTGCAAATTCAGACCATCCCCTTGTTAAATAAGCTTCATCATCCGCTATCCATGTAATGCGGCAATGTATAAAATTGTCATACCCAAAAACTAAACTGACCTTTATTCCCTTCAAGTAATTGAATAGCCGCTAAATTTCTCATAGTAAGTGAGGGGAATTGCTACCCAATAACGTGACTTTTCAAGGGGAATGTAGAATTATGAGGGTAGGTGAAGGAGTTAAATCACTGAATGGTTAGGTTAGAGAGTATTTGCTTTGTTTGTGATTGGGCTTAGGTGGGTTAGCAAGTTTTTGGGATAAATAGAATCTAGTTAGAATGTGTTCCTTATAAGAAAAAAAAAAAAGAGTGTTTGATTTTTTTGTGATTAGGTTTAGGCGGGTTAGTGAGTTTTTGGGATAAATAGTTTTCACTTGGACTGTGACCCGTATACAAAAAAAAATCAACAAAAAGTGTTGTATAGATATATTTCTTGCAATATTTGTTTCTATTACAAATTTTTTTTCATAGGCTATTATTACTTTTAAAATATCTATTTAATACATCATATGTTAATATTAATAGTATTTTTTTAAAAGATATTTTTAAAAATAATTATAACATGATTATAAATATAATATAAATAAATATGTCAAATAAAATGTTAAATCAATATGCTTTACCAATGCCCTTGTTGAATTTTGCAAATTGGATAGTAAGTATGTATTCAGTTGCTTGGTGCATCACATAGATAATCGAGTAATTGAGTTGCAAATTGATCCTACAGTGTGCATCTAATTTTTTCCTCATTTTTAAAATAAAAGCGAAAATTAAGAGAAATAAGTAATAATATATAATAATAAAAAAATATTTTGCATATGAATAGATCATTGTTACAAAATAAATTATAATTGTGAAATTTTAAATCTTCACATACTGCAAATTATGGAGATTAACCACAATGTAATGACCACTTTTTCCTGCTTTTGACAATGATATATATAAGTTTTTCTTTTTCGGTCAAAAGTCTAATAACATCTAATTAAAAAAAAAAAAACGAATTAAAAGCATGAAATTAAAGACAAATAAACGAACAACACAATAATAATAATAATACAAATTAACTACGTACCAAATAAGTTAGCTTTTTCATTTGTTTGTCTCAATATATCAGCATGATCGAGAAAATTGAAATGATTGTCAGGAATGTTACGATCATCGATCTTATTTACTATACGTGACTCCTTCTTAAAAATTATTCTACACACATGTGTAGTCGAAAAATAAATTCCACTTGATTCCTCAATCAGAAAATTTGAGAAGACATAAATCTTCCCCTCAATCAGATCATGCTCAAACATTTTTGCCAAATAATTTTTGATTGAACAATGGATTTTACCACACTGTAAAACAAATTAAAAATGAAGACTATTAGCACTTATAACTCTATTAAATCGCATTGTCGTTGATTTGTCCAAGGGTTTACTTATCAAATAAATTTAAAGTATAAACAAAAAAAATCTATAAACTGGACCTAGCATCACTTGAAGAAATCATGGAAGATAATCAACCTACCTTATCATCCATAAAAACCATTTATATATAAGATGTCTTACTCTTGTCGAATTTGGATGGGACTTTCCATAACCTTATAATCCTTGCCTTTATTTTCTAAACATTTTCATTACATAATCTACTATAGGTAATACTGTTGATAGAATCATAGCTTGTAGCCATTAAGTATGAAAAATAATAAAGAGAAAAAGAACTATGAATGAGGTACAAATTTCTTAGATGATAAATAATTTTAACAATTGACTATTACGACTTATATATATATACACACACTAATTGCACACTGTACGAATTTTTAATGGAGATACTTGCTATAATTAAAAAATATATATATAAATAGAGACACCTGCTAAGTATATATATATATGTTATCCATATTAATTATATGCCAAAATTTTTAGGAAAAAGATAAAAGAGGAAATATATAAATATGTATAATATTATTGTTATATATGAAGCAGGTTTAAATTGTTATAATTATAAAGATTTACTATAATTATATCAAATTTAATTATGACTGTAAATAAATAAAATAGATAACAATCAATCTATTTGTTTCTTTTTATATTCAAAATTGACTGTAAATATAAAAAATAAAATCACTAATGATTAAAAATTTGAGTGAAAAATAAAATTTCATAATAAAAATTTAATTTATTAACTAATTAATCTTATGTCCATTATAATATAATTATAATAAAAATATTTTTATAAAATAATTTAGAATAGAAAAAAGTGCATTCATTTTAGAGGAAAAACGAAGTCACCAGAGATCGACATCTCACTTTTATTAGTCGGAAAATAACCAAATTTTAGTATATTAAGTAAATAAGTAGATAGATATATTCCAATCCAATTATTCCATCTTCCAATCTTTTCTCTTCCGCACTTAATCTAAAACCGCTTTCTTTCTATTCAATTTTAATTGGGCTTCGTCGTTTTATTCTTCGAACCCTAACACTAGAACTATTATTCGTATCTTTTTTATTCCAATCGAAATTGCAATTGGGGTTAATTGATTTTCGGGGGAGCTGAATTACCGAGCGGGGAAACCACGATCGGAATTTTGAACGATGTCTGCTGCCGTGTGCGGAAGCAAGAGATCTTTCTTCGAAGAACTTGCCCCTTCGCCGCCACACTCCAAGAAGCTACGTTACTCATCATCATCGATTCGATTCACTCCTCCTTCTCTCATTGATCGCCTTCGAACTTTTTTCCCTCACATGGATGAGCTGGTTCTAGAGAGAGTACTTCAGGAATGTGGCAATGGCAATGATCTAGATGCTGCCATCAAGAGGCTGAACGAGCTTTGCTTGGGGACTACTGATGGAAATACTGGAACTGTTGAAGAACCACAAGTTGAAGTTAATGCGGACACAGATAAATTGGAAGAAGATGATGGACGTTCTGCATCTGATAACTTGCCGCCAGTGGACAACCTTCCTAAAGATGGTGCAGAATGGGTTGACTTTTTCGTAAGAGGAATGATGGTTGCTACTAGTGTTGATGATGCTAGAGCTCGAGCTGCTACAATGTTAGAAGCCCTGGAGAAATCAATAAGTGCCCGTGTAAGTGCTGAAGCAACAAATGTTCAGGAGGAGAATTTGGTGCTAAAGGAGCAAATTCAGGTGCTGACTAAGGAAAGGAATTCTTTCAAAAATGCATTTAGAATCCAACATGAGCGATTCTCTGATTATGAGGAAAAGAACCAAGAGTTGCAGCAGTTGAAGCAGTTAGTATCTCAATATCAGGAACAGATCAGAACTTTTGAAGTGAACAACTATGCTTTGGCAATGCATTTGAACCAAGCTCAACAGAGCAACCCCAACTCCTTTCCACGGCATTTCCCTCCTGATGTCTTCTAATTGCAAAGCCAGCAAAGTAGCTGAATTTTTTCCTTGGGTCTAAGGTTCTGTTATTATTAGCTGAATATATTTCTTTACACAAGTGTTGATAATAATATGAATTTAATTTTGATGCCATGTTAGTATAAAGTAATTTTATATATGTATTCAATATTTTATACCGTGAATATATCAAAATTAAATTCAATAATAATGGCCAGCATTTTATTTTGATAAAACTTAGATGTTTACCTCCAATCTATCAATTGATACATTAAGGCAAATTGCAAATGATAATCTGTTACTAATAATCTTTTTTCATAAAAAAGAATGCAAGCCTTTTGGACAAATAATTACTGATGCCAAATCAACCACCAAAGATACATCCAAACTACTTTCACATTTAGGCAAAAAGAAAAGCAACTGCCACATGTGAATATTTTATTTGATGCTTATATACCAATTGAGAGGAGAACATCAACTTTAGTCTTTAGCCATGCACAAGATAATTATATACTCACCAATAAATGGTATATATTAGTTTATGCATAAACTTATATTTATTTTTAATTCTATGGTTATGAACGTTAGTCAAATTAAACAAAGTTGAGTAGGTATATATACACACTGCTATATATGTCACCCTTAATTAGCAATTTAGCATTGATTCCTCAAACTACCGTTTAATGTGTGACACGCTTTGTAAAATTCTCTCCTTCTTCATGTGAATTATTATATATATATTACGGCTTAAGTGGACCATGATTCTCTTCTCAATCCTAGCTACCCTTTTCTTAAGAATATAAGTATAATATTTAGACATATGGTAAAAGCTAATAAGATTATTAGTGTTAAGTAAATGTAAGAAAGCTAATTAATAAAATCTAACTTTATTATAGACATATGCTTAAAGTATTGAATAATTGATATAGTTATGGAAGAATCTTCTTATTTTTACAACTTTTTTCGCTACACAACCTTCTTTTTTAATTTATAAATAAACAACCCTAGAAAACCCAAACTTTGTCATTGCCAATTTTTCCTTACACATTGTCCAAAATGGCTTTTTCTCCATACAAAATTCTCTCTCTCATTTCTATCATCTTCACCATCTTCACTTCAATGGTATCATCATTGATAACCACACCAAACAATAACAACACCAGTACTATTACCATTCCCCTATCTCCATTATTATTCACAGACAACAAGCACAATAATAAGAACCACCCTAATTCTTCATTAGATCAATACCAATCCCTCAAACTCCATGCTTATGCTTCCATAACAAGAGCCCACCACCTCAAACACCATAAAGCCAAAAAAGGCTCATATCCCTCCATCATCAAAACCCAAGTTCAGCCTAAAAGCTATGGAGGGTACTCCATAGACCTTAAATTTGGAACACCACCACAAACATTCTCTTTTGTTTTGGACACAGGAAGCAGCCTTGTATGGCTACCATGTTCATCTCATTACCTATGTTCCAAATGTAACATAGACACTAACAAGATTTCAACATTCATTCCCAAGAAATCCTCCACTTCCAAGCTCATAGGATGCAAAAGCCCTAAATGTTCATGGATTTTCGGGCCCAACGTAGAATGTCAAAATTGCCAAGAAAGTAAACAAAATAATTGCTCGCAGATTTGTCCAGCCTATACAGTTCAGTATGGACTGGGCATAACTGCGGGCTTTCTCCACTTGGAGAATTTAAATCTCCCCAAAAAAATTGTACCTAATTTTCTTGTAGGATGTTCCGTTCTTTCCATGTACCAACCTGCAGGTATAGTCGGATTAGGACGTGGACCAGAGTCATTGCCACGTCAGATGAACCTCAAGAAATTTTCTTATTGTTTACTCCCTCACCGCTTCGACGACTCCCGAGAGGGGTCCGACCTCGTCTTGCATGGCGGTAGAACGGCCGGAAAAACCGCCGGCGTTAGTTACACGCCGTTCGAAAAAAATCCGGCAGGGGAAAACACCGCATTTGCGACCTACTATTACATTCCAATCCGGAAGGTAATTGTTGGTGTGAAACATGTTAAGATTCCGGCGAATCTTCTAGAACCGGATTCCGCCGGAAACGGCGGATCCATAGTGGATTCTGGAACCACGTTCACGTTCATGGACAAGCCAATTTTCGATGCGGTGGCGCGTGAGTTCGAGAACCAAGTGAATCTCACGAGGAATAGGGTGGTTGAGAAGCGTTCAGGGCTGAGTCCATGTTTCATTGTCGCTGCCGACAACAAAACGACGTCGTTTCCGGCTCTAACATTGCAATTCAGAGGCGGCGCCAAGATGATTCTCCCGCCAGAAAATTATTTTTCTTTTGTTGGAGCAAAGTCTGACGTGGCGTGTTTTACAATTGTTTCCGATGAAGGATTTGCGGCGACAGCGTCGGCGGCGCGTGGACCTGCGGTGATTTTGGGGAACTATCAGCAACAGAATTTCTACGTGGAATATGATTTGGAGAATGAGAAGTTTGGATTTCGGCGTCAAAATTGTAAACGCAGTGGTTAGTGATAGGAGAATTATATATTAGCGCCACCGTGTAATGTTAGAATGTGCGGCGGAGACAATGGCCGTGGGTGGCGGTTGTAGTTTTAACTATGAAGTGCATGGCTGTAGTAACATATATGCTACTCTTTTTAATTATTTGTCTATTTTTTATCAAAGCTTAATGATTTTATCATCTTAAGGTTATTAATAAGAAATATATATATATAATAGACTGCAATTTGGATAATATAATCTATCATTAGCATTCTTTTGTTTAAATAATGGGTGGAAACTCAACTGCATTGAAGTTTATAAGTTGATAGCTGATAATTATTAAATAAAAATTTAGTTAAATTAATTAAATTATTTAATAAAAATTTAGTTAAATTAATCAAATTATTTAATCGTTTTCTTTATTAATTTAATGTGAAGTTAACTTTTTTTGAGTTTTTACCTAAAATATTTTCACATTTAAAAATGTTATTCATACACCAAAATCAGCTACTAATATATTTATATATAAATATATATATGATTTAATTTATTTTTAATGTGTATTTATATTTCAACATATATTTTATACTGATAGCTAATTTTAGTGGCTGATTTTGATATAGACTTAGCTCAGTTTGGATAAACAGTTTAATTAAGTTATTTTTGAAAAAATAGCTTAAACAATAAATAATTATATTAAAAGTAGTTTATAAATAAGTTATTTTGTGTTTGGATTTTTAGTTCTAAAAGTGTTTATTTTATAGAAATGTGATAAAAAGTAGTAATATTACGAGAGAAGTCATGTTTTTTTAACTTCTCTATAAACTCCTAAATAACTTTTTAAAAAGTTATGTTTTTGTTTTAAAAATTATACCAGACATTAATACTATTACTTTTTATAAGTCAAAAGCTCAAAAAATTACTTTTAAAACTTTTCAAACATCCCTAATATAGTCTTTTCACCTTTTATGTAAGATAAAAAAAAAAAAGAAAAAAGGCGATGCATTATTTTTTGAATCTTGTCAAAAGATAATGAGTGCCCATAATTCATATAATTTGAAATAGTGATCAAGGGTGTTAATCTTAATAATGATTTTTTTTTTGGGAGAAGGGGGGTATGTGAATTTTTTTTTGAGTCTTGTTATTTTCATGTCATCATAATTCCGTCCATTTTTCAAAGAATGTAATCTTCATGACATATAAAAGAATTCTCCTGATATATAACACACACAAAAGGAGTGGCACACATCATAAGGTGATTATAGTGACCTATATATCCATGCAAAAAAGTGAAAAAGCTACAAATTGTTAATTGTTTCAGCTATTGACTTTTGAAATTTGATCCTTGGAGTGCTTTATTTGTTTTCTTCCCACAGAAGCAATTATATATGCATACAATTGTCATTATATATATTCCTTAGCCTCTCACTTCGTTCTTCCTTGCTTAAGAGATTTATGTTTTAAAAAATGATATGCTCTCCAAAAAGGGTCATTTTTTTTTCTTTTCATGTTCTTTCGGAAAGTTTTCTTTCAATATGGGGACTACTTAATAAAGGGTTTTTGTTATCTTTGATTTATTCTTTGCTCCCTTCTTATAAACTATTTTCCATCTTCTTTTTGTCCTCTCTTACACAAGAATGGCACTACTTATTTGTTGCATGCATGGATGTATATATAAATTAAAAAAGGTTATATATATTTTTAATACATTTATAATATCTTTATAAAAATATTTTACTATCTGTAATAGAACTTTTGTTAGCAAAAGTTATAACTCTATTATTATGAGTAAAAATTTTGTTATTGTAATAGTAATTGTTCCTAATAATATATATACTCCAAAGACAATTGTGAGAAAAAGTATGAATGTAAAACCTAAAATTAAAGTGAGTCGTGGGTGGCTTTCAATTGAATTGCGTACCTCTACTCCACTATATAAAAAGATAGAGTAGTTAGTGTACGTAGCAGCCAATAGGGTTCGTTCATTTACTAAATAAACCATTTCTTTTATTTAGTATATAGTAAAAATTTAGATAGAGTCAAATTCACGTAAAATTGATAGTTGAGAGACGTTAAATAATTTGACTGATTTGACTAAAATTTCATCTAACGACTCTCAATTATCAATTTCACGTAAAGTTAACTACATCTGAGTTTTCACCTTATTATATTAATGCATCATATGGGATTTTAGATTGTTGAATTGCTTAAAGCATAAGTTATTGAACAGTTTGATGGTCTCCTTTTTCTTATGCATAGCTCAATATAATTAGGCATTCTATTAGTAGCCTAATTAATTAGTATAATCTCATACGGTTTTATTTCATGGTCTTCTCATATACGTGAACCCTAATAATGTTAATTCAAATACCATGCATGCAACTAGACAGTCTAATATGGTCAACCGATATGAATGATAAATTTATAACATAAAAGAGTAAATATTTAAATTAGATCTTAAAAAATTTTAAATTATATATTTTAGTTTTTAATACATTTTTATTATTTTAAAATAATTTTGAGAATTACTCGTATCAAATGAAATAATTCTTTTATCGTTATTGAAGGAGATTAATTTATCTTTATTCGTAATATAATGATTTATATTCATTTAAACTCGTGTACTACTAAACAAGGAAAGTATATCATTTTTATTTTCATATAATTTATATCCACCACTTTGCACATATATATATATTTTTTTGTTTTTCACACCGTATTTTCTATTCCAATAAATTAAGAACAAATTTATCGTGAATCTAAATTCCATTTAAAGATTTATTGTTGGCCAACGATTACTGCGTGCAATAGACAAATTTAAATAATTTCTCACACTTACTTAAACAAACTAATAAACTAATTACTATATTAACCCAAATTAATTTCTACTTTGCACATACATGCCTTTCCTATTAATTAGCTGCTATAATAATATGCTATGATTGTTACAGCAACAATAAGGCCCCGTTGGAAGGTAAGAATCATCAAGAGTGAATGATGATGGAGTAGTTTCTAATTCTTTCTTTGTCCAACAAAAAGGGGCAGAACGTTTACAATTTTGTCAACTTAACTACTAAATATCTTAACCGTTAATTATAGGGACAATATATAAAAGGTTTAATTAATTTT
>NC_029786.2:106998993-107019800 GCF_000816755.2 Arachis ipaensis | reverse complement strand
TAAGGATCAAATTGAAAAAAGTATAAAAATTTAATTAAAAATTTAGTAAAATTATAGAAAATAATAGAGTAATTAAATAATAAAATTATTAGTATAATTAGGATCAATTAGATCGATTAGCATCCTCGTAAGCAAAAAGGATACATATGCATATTTATACTAGTAGGAGAGAGAGAACCTTCATGACTCGAGCAATGTGAGACTAACTCATAACACAATATAATAATATATGCTAAACTAGACTACTATAATTAATGACACAAATATAAAGATATATGCTCCTACATTATTCTCCCTAGTTGAAAAAAGCTTTTGTATTATTCTCCCTGAATTGAAAAAGGCTTATCTTATATTGGTGAAAGATTCTATTGGTAAGTACATTTGGTCTTAAAAGATGTGAAAAGACATAACTCAACTGGATTCTTTTGACTATCTACATGTTATAACGGAGTTAATATGATTTTCTTGCCATCTTTAACAAAGGAGTATATATTTTTAAAACCAACATGAATAGCTCGAAAATCATATTGTTAAGGATGTTCTAACAGTAAGTGACATGTATCCATTGGAATGACATCACACTACACTTTGTCTTTGTATTTGCTTTCTATAGAAAATTGAACACAATATCGCTTTGTTACTTTAACTTCATTTCCTTTTTTAACCAATGTAACTTGTAAGGATGAAGATGTAACTCGATTGGAAACTTCAGTTTGTCTATTATATAATTTAAAACAACATTTTCACAATTTCTGCTATCTATGATAATATTGCAAACCTTCTCTTCAATCGTGCATCTTGTGTGAAAGATGTTATAGCGTCGCCAACTCTCATCTTCTGTTACCTTTGCAGTATTCAAGTTTTGATGAACTACTAAAGCTTCTCCAAAATCAGCTGAAATTTTTTCAATAGCATAGTTAACCTCACCTTGGTCCTCTTGCTCCTGAAATAATATTAATTAATCTAATTTATCCTAATTATACTCTAACAAAAATAATAAATAGTAACCTTAAATAAAAGTAATAAACTAATAATTCATCCTCTTTGCTTTTTTTTTTTTGTCTTTTTCAATTGGACCTAAAAAGGGCCCAGTCCATCATATTGAGTATTCAAGGGTTTTTTTGGGTCTTGATATTGGGTATTCAAGTTTGACCCTACACAAAGATATTCAAACAATTAAACCAACCTTGGTTAATGAACACAAGGTTTTGGATTGAGGTCAGATGCAATTTATCAGGCTTCGGCCCATATAAATAAAAATATTTTAATGATACTATGCCTGATTTAATCATTTAACCTAAAATTTAAAAATAAAAATAGAAACTTGAAGTTACTTAAATGTATTACAGTAATAAATACTTAAAAAAAACCCAAAAAATAAAAAGAAAGAAAACTTAAGGGTACTAAGAGAAAAAATATACAAGTAAAATAATAACAATAAGTAGTAGAGTTGATAATTATATAATATTAAGTCACACGTGTTCAATTATTTTAAGAAAAAAGTTATTTAAAATTAATAAACTAATAATTAAACATTACGCATTTAGATGATGTGCTTAGATAATTTTTGTGGAAGGGAAAGGTGGAGGAGCGTTATTTAAATTATGTCAAGTGGAGTAAAGTTGTCACTCCAAGAAAATATAGAGGTTTAGGAATTAGAGATACCCAATGTGTAAATTTTGCTTTATTAAGAAAGCTTGTTTGATAATTACTGCATAATAAAGATAAATTTTGGGTAAGAATTATGCTGGCAAAATATTTATCAGAGAGGTCTTGCTTTTCACCCACTTTTTCTAATAATGTTTCAAACACTTGGCGAGCGATTTATAAGACAATAGAAAAGTTTCGTGATGATTTTGATTGGTGTACAGGTAGGATGTCTCAATCCTTTTGTGCACATCTCTGATTCTCATTTGAAGCTAGAAGATGTCTGGCACTATGGACATTGGCGGTGGGATATTCTTTGCACAATGATTTTGGAAGAAGTTAAACTTGATTTGATGCTCTTTGATCCTATCAAGCAGGCAGGAGATAAAACAGGTTGGTTTTGGACAAACTCAAAAACGGAGTTAATATGATTTTCTTGCCATCTTTAACAAAGGAGTATATATTTTTAAAACCAACATGAATAGCTCGAAAATCATATTGTTAAGGATGTTCTAACAGTAAGTGACATGTATCCATTGGAATGACATCACACTACACTTTGTCTTTGTATTTGCTTTCTATAGAAAATTGAACACAATATCGCTTTGTTACTTTAACTTCATTTCCTTTTTTAACCAATGTAACTTGTAAGGATGAAGATGTAACTCGATTGGAAACTTCAGTTTGTCTATTATATAATTTAAAACAACATTTTCACAATTTCTGCTATCTATGATAATATTGCAAACCTTCTCTTCAATCGTGCATCTTGTGTGAAAGATGTTATAGCGTCGCCAACTCTCATCTTCTGTTACCTTTGCAGTATTCAAGTTTTGATGAACTACTAAAGCTTCTCCAAAATCAGCTGAAATTTTTTCAATAGCATAGTTAACCTCACCTTGGTCCTCTTGCTCCTGAAATAATATTAATTAATCTAATTTATCCTAATTATACTCTAACAAAAATAATAAATAGTAACCTTAAATAAAAGTAATAAACTAATAATTCATCCTCTTTGCTTTTTTTTTTTTGTCTTTTTCAATTGGACCTAAAAAGGGCCCAGTCCATCATATTGAGTATTCAAGGGTTTTTTTGGGTCTTGATATTGGGTATTCAAGTTTGACCCTACACAAAGATATTCAAACAATTAAACCAACCTTGGTTAATGAACACAAGGTTTTGGATTGAGGTCAGATGCAATTTATCAGGCTTCGGCCCATATAAATAAAAATATTTTAATGATACTATGCCTGATTTAATCATTTAACCTAAAATTTAAAAATAAAAATAGAAACTTGAAGTTACTTAAATGTATTACAGTAATAAATACTTAAAAAAAACCCAAAAAATAAAAAGAAAGAAAACTTAAGGGTACTAAGAGAAAAAATATACAAGTAAAATAATAACAATAAGTAGTAGAGTTGATAATTATATAATATTAAGTCACACGTGTTCAATTATTTTAAGAAAAAAGTTATTTAAAATTAATAAACTAATAATTAAACATTACGCATTTAGATGATGTGCTTAGATAATTTTTGTGGAAGGGAAAGGTGGAGGAGCGTTATTTAAATTATGTCAAGTGGAGTAAAGTTGTCACTCCAAGAAAATATAGAGGTTTAGGAATTAGAGATACCCAATGTGTAAATTTTGCTTTATTAAGAAAGCTTGTTTGATAATTACTGCATAATAAAGATAAATTTTGGGTAAGAATTATGCTGGCAAAATATTTATCAGAGAGGTCTTGCTTTTCACCCACTTTTTCTAATAATGTTTCAAACACTTGGCGAGCGATTTATAAGACAATAGAAAAGTTTCGTGATGATTTTGATTGGTGTACAGGTAGGATGTCTCAATCCTTTTGTGCACATCTCTGATTCTCATTTGAAGCTAGAAGATGTCTGGCACTATGGACATTGGCGGTGGGATATTCTTTGCACAATGATTTTGGAAGAAGTTAAACTTGATTTGATGCTCTTTGATCCTATCAAGCAGGCAGGAGATAAAACAGGTTGGTTTTGGACAAACTCAAATACTCTCATCTATTCGACTAAAAGCGGGTATGAATGGCTATTGAAGAAGAAATTTGGCTAAAATGATAATGAAAATTAGCTCTGGCTTTGGCGCTTGAGGATACCGGAGAAGATAAAGTGTTTGCTCTGGTTTTGTCTCAACAACGGAGTTCCCACAGCTAGTTACCGGTTTTAAAGAGGTCTTGCTAGCTACTTCTAATTTTTGTCAGAGATGTTATCTTGCTCTAAAAGATATTAACCACGGCTTTATGTAACACCCTAACTACCAAAGTTCACACTTACGGCTGCGCGACTCTGATAGCTCGGACATTACGACGACTTTTATACTATTTAATACTAAAATATGAGCCTGTTTAAAACTTTAAACCGCAATTCCGATCCAAAAGATACTTTCATCTGATATCATACATCCATAAATACCATACAAATTACAAAAACTCATAAAGAGTACATACATATATACACTTATATACATAGATAATATTACAAGCATTATCCAATACAATTCCTATCCCTCTTACAGAACATATCAAGATAAAGGCGAGGGTACAAAATATACTAAAGCAATACAGAGTTCTCAACAACAACTAAATAAACTCTTCGTAACTTCTGCGCCCATATCCTGAAAGGAGAAAAATGTAGGGGGTGAGAACATCATCCTCGAAAGGGTTCTCAGTAGAGGGTTTTTGGGAATTACTGTAATAGGATACGTGAAGATAATAGCATCAGTGATTAATAACCGTCTTATGCCTCTTTTCAAAAACAACGGTTTACAATAAAAGTAAAGTCGGAAATCTTTTCTGAAAGAGGAACCGTTCAATTTTTAAAACATCAAAAGCCTTTCAAAAAGGTTTATCTAAATTGAACCAAAATAGCCTTTCATATTTTATTCCAAACCAAAAACACAAAGCCGAAATCAACCATCAGTTCATCTCATTCCAACCACGGCCCTAAGCCCAAACAATCCAACAACAACCAATCACCACAGTCCAACAGAGTCCCAATAGCAAACACAAATAGGAAGATGCAAGCACAAACAAACAGTTATTGCAAGTAGAACAGTTAGCAATTAATCACATAGGCAAACTAAGTATAATATGCACACCCAAACAATGTCACATAAATGCATATGATGCATGCCTATCCCTAGTGGCTGATGATATCATCTGTCGGTTATAGAGCCAACCCGACAAGTCCTGGTAGCTAGCCATTGGACTGTCCATCTGTCGTGTCTCCCCAACTCGAGTTATACTCAATATAAGCTTGATCATAATCATGATCCATATCCATCACCCTCACTGGTGAATATCTATCCATCACCATCACTGGTGAATATCTATCCATCACCATCACTGGTGAATATTTATCCATCACCATCACTGGTGAATATTTATGGGGGTGAGCTCGTCCGGAAATTTCACAATGTCCGGCCACCCTAGGGAAATTCAAATCTCCGATAGTGAAAGTGCAAATCACAATTATCAATATCTCAGCATATATGCTTTCATTCTCGGCCATGGATCAACATCCATCGCAGCCATCCGGCTCTCGGTTCAATCCAGAACCAGCCAATATTCATAATCATACACAGCCATTCCGGCTCACAACAAAACAACACTTCCACATTCAAAATCATCAAATTCATGAAATCGGCATTTAAGCCATAAATAATTTTCTGAATTCATTTCACTTTGAAATCAAGTTTCAACTCTTTTCAGCCTTGGCTTTAGAAATCTCGTTTCTCAAATCATCTCAGGCTCGTAAGCCAAATTTACTCAAAGTGAGTTCCCTTTTTAAAACAAAGCCACTCGCGGCATTCTCTTTCCAAAACTTCCAAAACCATGGAAAGTCAAAGACTCATTTTGAGAACATTCAAAATCACCCATCTAACAATGGGATTTTATAACAAAAGTTTCTCGGCAGAGTCCCAAGTCTTTAGGGAAGGTCAACCTATATCAATTCCTTAAAATTCATTGAAACTCTTAAAATCATGGATTATCGGTTCAAGTAAATAAAACTGAATTTATTATGAAACCGACCATACAAAATCACAAGTTCCAACCCGGTCCAAAAATCAACTCATTTGAAACGGAACCGGTTCGTTTGAATCAAATCACCTTCAGGTTTCTTTTTGGAATCCATTTTTCTAACTCTTCCAAAATGCCTCAAACTTAATTACTCAATCAAAAGTCTAGATTCCTTTGAAATCAGTAAAAGACCCTTTTTATATTGAAATCAATATTAGAGCATCATTGTTTCCTTCAGTGATTCAAACGGTAAAAATAGTTCATTTCTAAATAAGTCAAACTCAAGGCATAAAGTTCACTAAATAAATTAAGCTTGAAAATACAAATATTCTCTTAATAAATCAAATAATACAACTTCTCAAATCCAATCCTTTTTAAATAACGTTTTAAACAAGATTAGGATTTTGTAGGAATTCCGGCAGCACCTCCCTTAAAACTTGGACTTTTGCTACCCGGTTCGGGTCCCAACTAAACCGTTTCTCATTCCTTTCCAACAGCTCAAAACCAGAAATCAATTCAAAGCAAGCTAAATCCAACAGTCGCCTCAGTGGCATATCTCAAGAAAACCATTTCAAAGTCAACTCAATACCAACCGATTTAACTCATTTCCAAAGCTCTAAAGAAACGGTTCAACAATAAATCATTTATCAAAACAAAATCAATTAAAGCAACCCAGGCTGAATTTCAAGAGTATTCTATCTTTCACATCATCAAAATAATCAACTCAATTCAAATCAATCCTCAACAGATTAAACTCAGATTTCAAATATTTAGAGGATCAGCTTCACAACATTACATATCACAAAGCCACACAACAACTCAGCCAAACCAACATCCATAAACATTCGAGTCAATCAAATAATACATAAGGCTGATACAATCACCAAATACACATTTTATCACATCAGTATCCATATGTAATAATTCCAATACATAAGACATAGTTTTTAGAAAGCGCCCCTACCTCAAAACGCAAATCCATAACCCAAACGCGTCACAGTAACCTCCTCTCTTAAACCGAAATCACCAACAACCGCAACCTTGGCTCCAAGCCATTCCCGCGGAAACCACAGCAACGCTAATCACGACATATAACAATAGAAACTCAATCTTATAGCAAATGATGCCGCAAAACCTTAGTGTATGAAGCCAGAATAGTAACTAGAGAGCTTTCAAATTGAAAACGCTTACCGAATGAAGAAGAAACAGCTAAACCGGAACAGCGGCGGTCTCTGAACCGGTTCAACGGCAGCAGCCCGGCAGCCACCTCAAGCAGTAGCAGTGACCGGACTCCGGCAATGGCGCCTGGAACCCACATACAGAGACGTTAAAGCTTCCAGAATCTTAAACGAATGAAGACCGAATTCAAAAACCCTTACCGGCAGAGTTTTCTGGCGACGGCAGCGGGGTTTTCCGGCGGCCAGGCACGGCGGCGCGACTCAACACAACCAGGCAGAGCGGCGGCAGCCTCCAGCAACTCCGGTGAGCTTCCTCAGCGACGGTGATGGCCGGAGCTTCGGCGGTGCTAACCGAGGCTTACCGGCGGCAGGAACGGCGGCGATAGCTCAGTGCAGCACGGCGGCGCCTGTCCTTTCCCCCACCGCGAGCTTTCTGTCTCTCTCGCGCCCTCTGTTCCGATGACGGCGGCCATGGCTTCACCGATGAGACCAGGCGCGGCAGTTTCAGGCCCTCAGACCCCTTCTCGCTCGCGTACCCCCTCTCTCCGTGTCTCAGCTTCGATGGCGACCCCCGGTGGACCAACGACGACGACGATAGCGCGGGCAGCCGCGACGGCGCGACGAGGCTGGCTCCATGGTGCTGCAGCTCGGGAATGGTGACTCGCGAGGGTGACATCGGCAGGCCTCTTGCGGTGGCTGTGACCCTCCTCCCCTCGGCGGCATCAAACGGCGGCAGCAAACCCCAGTGCCACCGGCGCAGATCCTTGTCTCATCCTCAGATCTCGCTCCTCCCGCCTCTGCGTGACGCGACGGCGCGGCGGTAGTGACACCCGCCGGCGCCGTCCTCCTCCTCTCCTCTCCTTCCCGTTCCTCTTCTCCCACTTTCTGCTCCTCTTTTCTTTCCTTCATGGAAACAAAAAGGAAGCTGTGTGTCGTGAATGAAAGAAGGAAGGAAAATAGGTCAAGTGTGGCGGCTGGGTTTTGGGAGCTGAGTGGGGTTGAGAGAGAACTAGGTCGGGTAATGGGTTACCGGGTTAGGGTTTTCCTTATTTGAAAATTAGGGTTAAGGGCATTATAGTAATTTCACATAAAATTAAGAATAATATGGTAATTGAAATCCAATATAAATCCAACACTTATTGTATATGGAAAAATACTATTTGCTCATCTACTTTTACAAATTATTTTCAACAAAATGCCCAAATCTAAAGATTAGAAATAATATAATTAATTTCTCTATTTTCCAAAATAGCAGTACTAATATTCAAAATATTAGTTACTTAGTCCAAAACATATAAAATACTTATTATTTCACAACTGCTAAATTTATAATTTAAATATAGAAAATAATCCGACAATTATAAAATTGGATAATAATCATAACTTATTTCAAATTCAATATATCAAAACTTGCTTTAATTTTCTTTAATAGAGGAATTTCTGAAATTAAAGCTGCAGAAACACTTAATTTGAAATTAGCTAATGATAGCCCTTTTTCAAAGGTTTTGAGTCTTACACTTTAGAACTTGCCAAAAAACTCGTCAGATTTGGATTAGCTTAAATTTGGGAATAACCGCTGAGGACTCTAGTTTGGATTTTGTGTCTTGGATTCGTTCTAACCTCAACAAAAATTAGTTTCTCTTTGCAGCGGCCTTTTGGTGAATTTGGAGGGATAGGAACAATGACAGATGATCCATGGAGTAAGGAGAAAATTGTCCACTTAATTCAACATGCTGCTCGAGATTTTTCTAAGGTTGTTACCAACCAAAAACATATTATTCCTTCATCTTTGCAATATAACTGGGAACCACCTCCAATGAATGTCTGTAAAGTAAACTGTGATGCAGACGTTTTTGAAAATGAGCAATTAGCTGGTTTTGGATGTATTATTAGAGACAGCATGTGAATTTGGATGAAAGGTTGTTCTACTAGTATACCTCTTTTTAGTATTCTCTGTTGTGAGTTTCATGCTATTTGGAGAGGGCTTGTTATGGTTTGGGATTGCGAGTGCAAAGAGGTCATATGTGAAAGTGAAACTGATAATCTTGATGCGTTTCTTCTTGTTTCACGAGGCACAACCAGCATGATTACGAATGATTCTGATCTGCTTGACAAAATCAGAGAGATGTTTCAGCGCAATTAGACAGCTACTTTAATGCTAATCCAGCGCACAGCAAACAGAGCGGCTGATTTAATGGCTAAGACTGCTACTTTAAACAAGCAGATGTACCTAGAGTGGTTATTGCCCCCTAATAATTTAGACATTATTCTTAAAGAGAAGTATTACTCTTTCTCTTAGATCCTTTTTATTACCCTAAACCAAAAAATTTAGATGCTGAACCCGTAGAACGAATGAAGGAGCAAAAGGAATCTTTGTATTATAATATATTAATATAAATCCTTTTTCTTCAGAAGACGCAGCTCAGCAGAGTTAGTTATTTAGAAACTTAGTTAGTTACAGCAATCAGGGTTTTAAAATCGAGAGGTTGAAAGGTAGTTGAGTTAGTTGCTTCATCAAACTCCATATTTTAATACCAAACGGCCAAACCACTCTGCATTGCACCATTTTTTTTTTCTTTTTTCTTTTTTACTTTCACTTTCATTTTTTCCCTCTCTGCAATGCAAAGAAACGTCAACACTATTTCTTACACTCTTTGCTCTTTCTTCGTCGTCACATTTTCGAAAACTGCATCGGTCTCAACGATCTCTTCGATCTCCTCGCTTTCTTCGCCATGATGCGTTCTTTCTGGCGATCTGTTGATCGCTTCTCCGTTCTACACTTCAGGTAAACTACTTCGAAATTTGCGATTTCTCGTTGTTTTTTATTTTTTTTACTGCTTCTGACTTCGGTATGGTTCGATTTTGAGATTTTGACGAATTTTTCACGTGGTTAATTATAGTTGTTCGTGAATTCTGGTGTGGAAGTTGCATTTTGCTTCTTTTGGAGCTCGAACTTGTTGATTATAAATGATATTGTTATGGATTTGGCTTTGTTTGGCTTCATTCTGAGATTTTGATGATCCTTTTAGTTAGCGCACTATTTGTTTGTGAGTTTTGATGTGGAACTTGAGTTTATGCGGCGTGTTTATGAGGATTTTTATTTTATTTTATTTTTAATCTCCGGAGCTCGAACTTATTTCTTATAAATGATATTGTTATGGATTTGCTAAGGCTCGTTTTGATATTTTGCTGATCCTTTAGTAGTGCAGTTGTGACTTGGTTGTTCACTTGTGCGTTTTAGAGTGAAAATTGAGTTTCTGTTGTGCATTACAGGGCTTTAGTTATTTCCACTTTCCAGAGCTTGAACTTGTTTCTTATATATTACATTGTCCTGGATTTGATTTGATAAGGTTTGATATGAGATTCTAATGGTCTTCTTAGGTAGTGACTTGATTATTCGTGAATTTGGTTGTGAAAATTGAGTTTCTGTGGTGCTTTATGGGACTCTTGTTACCGGAATTAGAACTTGTTTTTATTAATGCTATTATACAGGATTAAAGAGTCTGTTTTGAGATTTTTGATGATCTTTCTTTTTGGTAGTGACCTGATCTTTTCGTGAAGTTTTCTGTGGAAATTAAGTTTCTGTAGTGCCTTATGAGGCTTTTGTTGTTTACGGCACTTTAACTTGTTTATTATAAATATTGCTGTTGATGATTTTCCGGTTACAGATCCGTAATTGATGAACTGAAGCAGATCAAAGTTGTGAACATGCGTAACAGGGTAACACAAGTCAATTTTATTCGCATTGTGGTATTTTGTTTTCATTGAACAAAAAGCATCTTGTGATTATGCATGCTGTTTTATGCAGGAATTAGTGCTGGATTTATTGCAGTCTGTTGTGGAGATAATTACTTATGGTGATAAACATGATCCATCCATTCTTGAGTAAGATCTTGTTGGGAAAATCTCGTTGCTTCTGATCTTGTTAGTATTATCTTGAAAATTTTGAATTTTGTATTTGATTAAATGGTTCAGATGTTTCATGGATCGCCAAGTGGTTGCCGAATTCGTTCGAATGCTTGATATCAGTGAAAATTCAAGAATTGAGGCACCGTTACTTCAGTATCTCAGCATAATGATTCAAAACATGGATAATGAACATGCAATTTGTAAGACTGTTAGTATTTCTTGATGTTTCAGGCTAAGGTCATTAGACTTTAGAGTTTTACCTATTGTTCATACATTGTTAGGCATGAAATAGTTGTTTGAGTTGAAAACTTTAATTTTTTTAATTGAAGATCTTTAGACCCATCAATAGTGTGATGCACGAGATCTTATGCTATGCGGAAATGTTGTCAAATATGGCACACAGAATCCAGATGGTCTGTTGGTACTTTTATATTATCGACTGGTATGTCTTAGGCTTCATACTGGTACTTAATCGAATGTGTTGTGCTGACTTTGCATCTTGCAGACTATTGTTTCAGCAATGGTTATATTAATAGCATCATTTTGCATCCGTATGAACTTGATGGGGGAGACTTGGCTCCATACTATGTGTCTTTTCTAAGGTTGTGTTGCAAGTTTATGTTCTAAATTTTCTCTCCTCTTTCTTTTATTAGTGAATCACATAAGGGTGTAAATTTCTGATTCTGATATTTTTGTTTCACATGGTTTTATGTTTGTTGTTATCTTTTAATATTTATTCTAAAAGGAGAAACTAACTTTTGGTTCATTTCTTCATTCAGGGCAGTTAGTGGTAAAATAAACAGAGACACACTTTGCCTTCTTGTGAATGTACATGGGGTAGGTCAAAACTTGTAAATATGATGGTTTGTTGCTGTATATTGAGCTAAAATAATTGTCTTCTCACTTTTGAATAGGACAAGTGAATAATGAATTCATCCTTTGTTTTGTTGAATTTACTATGCTAGAGTAGTTTTGAATTACACACGTTTAGAAAGCTAATGTAATATCATTTTTGTTGAGAAAGATATCGGTTAAAAATATATGCAGTTCCTATCTTGTATTAGTTATTTGTTGAAATCAAAGCACGAGAAAGCAATCATTACCATAAATTCGTGGTGGAAGTGGAAAATTTGCTTGTTTTCTCTGGCAAAATTCAGCATGATCTTCTTTGATGCATTATTCAACTGCAGGATGCTGTAGTTTCCTTTCCCTTGTACACTGAGGCTCTAAGGTTTGCTCATCATGAGGAAAAGATGATTCAGACAGCAGTACGTACAATAGTTCTCAACATCTACAATGGTATACTGCTCTCGATCTGCTTCTAAGTCATAAGCATGCCTTAGTGCCATGTTTACAGTATTTTGGGTCTTGGTTTGACAGTTAGTGATGAGATGGTCTATAAATTTATAATGACGCCACCAGTTTCAGACTACTTCTCTGTCATGGTTGGCAGATTACGAGAAATGTGTATTCTCTTAGATGCTTTTCTCCATGAAAAAGGGTATAATCATTTGTTAGATATTTTTCATTAATTTATATATGCTTGAGTGATTCCGATTTCTAATGATACTGCCCTTTATTCAAACAGGGATATGGACACTCAAAAAAGAAGAAATGGATTGATTCTTGAATCTGATAAAATTATTGATGAACTATACTACTTGAAAGACATTCTTAGTGTTGATGAGCCTCGATTGAATCAATTGGTTACTGAGAATCTCCTGAATGGGCTTGTGTTTCCTGTACTATTCTCATTACCAGCTTCAATGAATAATAATGTGAGATCTGAGAACTTCCTGCTAATTAGTTTACTCTAATTACTGTTTCCCTCTGTTGTGGTATATCATTGCTATATCAACTCTAGTGTTAAAAGTCTGTTAATACTTGATATGAATTGACGATAATTGATAAAACAATTCTCTAACTTATGATTGTTTGAATATATATCATGATATACTGGGAATTTCCCACTTGGTAATGGTATGCAGTCTTGATTTTCTTAGAATCTGCTTGCATAGAGAGGATAAAAATAATGTCTTCAGATTAAGAACAGAATCCCTTCATACTCTTAAGGAGCTACTACTTTCAATATTGCAGTACTAAAATATAGTCACTCACTTTTTGGCTTAGTTGTCTGGCTCTTTTAGTGTGTTCAAAGGTGAAGTGGACAAAGGACTTTGTAATAAAAGGGAAGGAAATCTGCCTGCTTCAGCTGATCTTGCTAGTTGCTATACTTTAATTTATATCCATGATTTATTTCCACATGATGCGCTGACTCGAACAATATGTTCTTTTACCCAGGGCTCAGATTTATCTGCTATCACTTCACTATATATCTTATCACGTCTTCTTCAAGTCGTTGGGGGAAGAAGCATGATTAACAACGTGGCTGGTGTTATCCTGTATCATTTTTTGAACTTAAATGCGAGAACTCTGAGCGAAGGGAACGCTTCTGATAGCTCTAATGAAGTTAAACCATTTTCTAAGTGCCTGAATGAAGTGGAAAAGATTATTTCTTATGCTCCTGAGTCAAAAGGAGATGGAAACATCAATGGGAACTATCTGGATTATCTTTTGGAAGATTTCAGGACCAGAGTCAATATTAGTTGCTCGAATGGTGATATATGTCCCAAAAGGTTGTTTCTTTTTTCTTTTTTCAAAGTTGAAGGTGGAAGCATCCCCTGAGGCAGTTTGTTTATGCAACATCTAGTGCATCTTCTTGATAACTATAACTATAATGAAGTAACAACTGTTGCAGGCAAGGAATACTTGCATTTGTGTTTTCTGAGGATCACTGCCTACTGTTAGCTTCTACATTTCTATTACTTATTCTGGCTGAAAGTAAAGGTAGTCTTATTTTATTTATGTATATACCTTAGAAGTTGTCTTTCACTAAGCGATTATGTTATTTGATGTTGCTTTTCATGCAAGTTTTGCAGATCTTGATAGTCTACTAGCTCCAATGATTCGGCTGTATCAGACTCAGGATGCGATGGTTAGTATAATTACATTGATTTGAATTTGATCAGGAGCACCCACAATCAAAATGGCGAATACTTATACTGTTTTGCATCTATTACAATAGTATATCCAGGATTCTCTATATTTGAAAGCTGAAGCCAAGGTTTTTCCTTTTCCCCACTAAGGGTTTTTAGTTGGCCGTTACATATATTGGTATATGTTGATGGACTTGGGTTAACATTTTTTATTGCTTTTAAAGGTAGCAAAATATTTCTTGGTAAATATATCTCTAGTTCAGGAACATGTAAGTACTTAAATCATTAATTAAGAAAATATAGTTAGTCGTTAGCACCAATTTGAATATGTCTTATATAATTGATCAACTATCAACTATATGATATATTTTTCATTCTTACCTCTATTCAATGCAGACAAATGACACATCGACTTCAAAGTCCTTGGATGGAAGTATCTTCGGTGGATTTATGCCTGAGGTATATGTTTCCTTATTATGGTCAACAATTTAATCTGGTTATCCTTTGAGTTTTACTGTCATCGTCATCACCTTGAGTGTGCTTTTAGATTTGTCAAAGATGGTTCATAGCATTTAAAATGATAACAAACTTATCATGCCCTTTTTAAATTTGACAGATTTTAAATGCCTTGCTTAAGGTTTTAGCCTTCCAGGAATCCCACTCCACAGAGATGCTGTGGCATGCAGGGTGGTGCTTGCAAAAGCTTCTTAACTTTTGTAGAGAAGGACTTGATGATGATAATCTCCTCCTATTCAATGTAAGATTTCTAAACTGTTACTTCTGTTCACAGTATTGGTAGTAGATAACTAGATATATTTTTCCTATCAAAAGTATGTCCAAGTGAAATTCATGTTTTGCATCAAAGATGCATTCGCTTTGGAATTGCTGTATACATTTAAACTTTCTAAAGTTTTATAGTTTCTAGTTTCCATGAGCAGACTGCATATGATCACTCACATGTACATTTTCTGAAAGAACTTGATGGAGTTTGGTTTGATCATATTCCGGATATTGTAAGAAATGAATGGTCAAGCTGTACAAAAGGTATTTGTTACTCTTCTTACTGAGGTTGATCCTGATCCATCTTTGTTGGGTAATTTGTCTTTTGGATTAGTTCAATAATTCTAGTATATGTTTAACAAAACTGAAAAAGAGTGTATGCATATTTCCTAATTAAAAAAGGACAAAAGAAAGGTAAAAATTCACATTGAACCAATGAAATTTTCATTTTTAGTAGAGTGCAATAGCATCACTTAATCTAGGTAACTAACCCTATTTATCCGGACTAGGCTTTTGTTGTTGTTTAATAACTAAAAATAAATCTAATGCACATCCTTCATACATATTGTATGCAGTTTTGGAGCAATCTTCCCAATATAAAGATCCAATATTTATGTTGGAACTTGTTCTTCCCCAACAATCCACCAATGGTATATTACTTCTTTATGTTCCCCTCGTTATATTGAATTGTCCTGAGCACTGATTTCATAATGTGTAAATGAATTGTTTTTTTCACAGGTCAAACATCTTCCTGTTTTGCATGGCAAAAGACAGTTGATGCAGTGAAGGTGTTCTAATTTATTCTTTTAAATTGTCTTTTATGGATGATTTCTCTTAAATTACCTAATGCTCAGAGATGGGTGTCTCTTTCCAATATGTTTTATTTTCCAAACCTTGCTCTTGAGTTTTGTCTTGTTTTTTTGAGAGTATCCTTTACTGCAAATGTTTCTTTTCTTGTTTTCATGGCAGTTTATGAGCTTTCCTGTTTTATTAAATCTCTTTTGATTAGTATTTTGGTTGATACTGTTAAATATGTAAATTTGTAATGCTTTTTATTGGTTGTTCTTTGAAAACTCTTGAATCATAATTCTGATACCAATTATTTTTCTAGGCTTTTATTCTCCACTTTCAGCTGAAGACATTTATTTTCAAACGTGAGTTGGCAGAGAATCCATTGATTGCCATTTCTAGCAATGATTCTGGAGTAATCTGTTCTTCAAATGTTTCTTCTGCTAGCTTTGGGTCTAATGTTTCTTTGGGTAGGCATCGTTCTGTTTCAACTTGTTTGTGCCTCTGGCGTCATGTCTCTTTTTCATTCTCTAATGCTGACTACTGCAGAATCTGGAATACCTTGTACAATTGCATTTTCAAATGCCGAAATTAGAGATGTATATGTAGTACCAATGGTACATAAGAATACCGGAAAATTGCTTCTCACAGAGAAACACCCATTTCGAAGCCGGCATGGGGTAGTGATAGCAATTGCTCCATTGGCGGGGTTATGTGTAAGTCAATATCTTGATCAAGTCATCATGTTTTGATTTATTTGTTTTTTCAGTCATTTGCCTCTTTATCTGTTTCACAGCCAACAATAGATAAGGATCACCCCTCATGGTTGCATCTTCGAGTAAGAGAGTTCAACCCCAAGTTGTATGCAACCAAAGCCAAAGGAGATCATTTTAGCATGCCTGATCATTTTGTGGATGGGAAATGGATCCTTGGTTTCCCAAATGCAAAAGCTTGTAAGGATGCTCATTTAGCCATTCTTCGCGAAATTACCAAGCAGAGATCAGCTGTGGAGGCCACTCTTGCTCCATTACTTAATTATGATCTTGGATTAGCTGAAGAAAACAGAGAAAAATAAAGTTGTGATGATGAGTGATTGTAGGTTAGTTTACATTCCTCCCTTGTCTTATTACTTCTTTTTATAAATTTTCTTTATATTTTGGCTTTAAATGTATTAGTCTATAACTACACATGTTATTAATGTACATAATTTTGTAGTGCTTAGTATGTCTTAGGTTCACAGACCAGTACATGTAAATCTGATTTCATATAGAGATGTCTTCGTTTTGAAAATGAAAACATGTTTGGTGTATATAAATTGAGTAAGTTAGTATAGAGTTTTAGAAATATGTCTCGGCAATCGAATTGAGAGTTATTGTTTAGGTATAAAACTCCTAAATCATTAGTCAAGAATGACATGATTAGAAAATGGCCTTTTGCCACTGTTTAATATAAGCTTTTCTAGAATATGTGAAGATGAAGTGAGTGGGGCCTCTCTTGGCAATTAGACCGGCGAAATCAATAATTACACAGGGGCTACTCTCTATGCAATTATGCATGATATTTCCCGTTCCCTAAAGTGTTTACTCTTTTAGAGATTTTTAAACTTTTCCTTGTGTTTGTGTGTGGTGAGGTACACAATTCATTTTGACAAAAATAATGAACTCGTATTGATGAAATTACCGATAATTGCCAATTGGCGTTTATTATGTCTTCCAAGCCAGATAAAATTAGGTTCTGAATTTATACCTTATAGCATACTAAACCACTAATATTCCACAAGAAAAATACTAAATGAAAATAAAATCAAATGTGTGTGTATATATATATATATATAATTTGAGAAATGTTAACCCTAACCGTTACTCACACTCTTCTCTTTCACACTTCACTGAAATCACTCCCAAACCCTCTCCTCTCATGGTCTTACCATTCACCATCACCTACTGCCGACCACCACCTCCTATCCCCTCAGTCCCTCACCGCCAACGCTAAGATCCTCTCCTCTCTTCTCACTCTCGATGTCACCGCTCACCACAGCAGTGAATCGTCGCGCCCTTGAGTCCTCATCATCTTCCAATGTTCGCCATCTTCGCCGTCTTCGCCGGTCTTCGCATCAGAGCATCTTCTCCAGTCTTCGTATCTTTTCCGGTCTTCGCATCGGAGCTTTTGTGCCTCTTCTCCGTCTTCGACGACCTTCACTGTCGGCTGCTCTTCTTTTTAGTAAGTCAACTTCTGTGAACTCTGAAATTTTTACTTACTTTGATTTTGAAGCATTTATTAATTAATCTGTGAACTCTTCTCCCATCTATGATTTATGTGATTCTTTGTGGATTTTCTGATTTTGTGATTTATAATTTTTATATGTTTATGTTATAATTTTTTATGATTCTAATTCTGATTTATGTAATTTATGTGTTTGTGTTATGATTTTTTTAAGTTAGGTTAATTATAATTTATATTTCTGATTCTGATTTCTATTATTTATGTGATTCTTTGTGGATTTTCCAATTCTATGATTTATGATTTTTATGTGTTTGTATTATAATTTCTGATTCTGATTCTGATTTATGTAATTTATGTATTTTGTTATAATTTCTATGAGTTAGGTTAATTATAATTTATATTTTTTATTTTGATTTTTATGGTTTATGTGATTCTTTGTGGATTTTTTTATTCTGTGATTTATGATTTTTATGTGTTTATGTTATAATTTCTGATTCTGATTCTGATTTATGTAATTTATGTGTTTGTGTTATAATTTTTGTAAGTTAAGTTAATTATAATTATAACTTATATTTGTTAATTTATATTTTATGTGATTTCTATAATTTAGGTGTTTTTTATGATGTCTGTAATTTAAGTTTTGTCATTTTTTTTATTTATATTTTTTTGTGATTTCTGTGATTTGATGTATATAATTTTTTTGTGGATTGTTCTGTGTATGTGATTTTAGTTTTATTGTTCTATAATTTTATAGGATGTCTTCTTTTGATGCATTGAATAATACTCTTAAAAAAAAATATTCCATTGAAAGAACCTATAGCCACTAATGTTCAAACTACTCAAGAGTCTCCTCAATTTCAACTATAAAAATCCCCAACCGATACGACAACTACCAATAAAGGAATAAAAAATTTTACAAGTGGTGTTCAAAAGAGGAAGTTAACCTCCAAAATGTGGAATCACTTCATCAAGATTGTAGAAATCAAGAAAAAATTAAAGGCTGAATGCAATTATTGCAAAGCAAAACTACTTGGTGACCCAAAACAAAAAACTTCGCACTTGCGTGATCACTTCAAGACGTACAAGATTCACACCACTAGAGATATAAGGCAATGTATGATGAAGATAACTCTAACAACTAATGAAAAAACAACTGTTGTTGGTGCATATACATTTGACAAAAAAAATGCAAGAAAAGAGTTATCTGTTATGGTTTGTCATAATGAGTATCCGCTATCTATTGCGGACCACATTGGCTTTAGATGATTTTGCAATGCTTTGCAACCTCTCTTTAAGGTGAGTACTCGCAACACATTGAAAAATGGCATATTAGCGCTCTACAATGATGAGAGATCGAAGACAATGAATATTCTTGAAAGAAATAAAAGTCGAATTGCAATTACGATTAATATGTGGACAACAAGCAACCAAAACAAAAGTTATATGACTATCACGGCCTATTATATTGATGATTCTTAGAAATCGCAAAGCCGTCTTGTAAAGTAATAATATTAAATATTTAATTTTGTTATCTTAATTTGTGAAATGTTTATAACTGGAATACTTCTAATATTTTTTTATACTAAATTGTCATTGTAGGTTTATATATGTGCATGCTTCCCACAAGGCTGAGATACTTTCAGAAGTTCTCGTAGATTGTTTAATAGATTGGAATTTTGATAGGAATGTATCCATTTTAACTGTTGATAATTACAGTACTATTGACATTATGATTAAGAATATTTTAACTAAAATATCACATAAAAATTTTATTTTGAGTGGTAGATTGTTTTACATTCGATGTTGTGCATATATATTAAATTTGATTGTCAAAGATGTGTTACAACTTATTTCATATGCTATAAAAAGGGTGAGGGATAATGTTTATTATTGGACTGCAATACCTAAGAATGAGAAAAAAATTTAAGAAAACATGTACGCAACTTAAAATACCCTATAAAAAAATATTTGTCTTGATTGCAAAACTAAGTGGAATTCAACCTTTTTTATGCTTGAAATTACAATTATGTATAGAGATGTGGTTAAAATATTTTCATTACGTAAGATTCAATATAAATCTTTATCTAGTGATAAGAATTGGGATATGGCAGATAAAATTTTCAAAGATTGATGATGTTTTTTTATGTGAATGAATTATTCTTTGGAACAACTTATCCTACATTAAATCTTTGTTTTTCTAAAGTTTGTGTGATTACACGGGCTTTGATGGAGGGGCAAAATCGTGAAAATGAGGTAATTGAAATGATGGCTACTAGCATAATAGCTAAGTTTAAAAAGTAGAGTGTGATTAATACCATTATGGCTATTGAAATTCTTTTAGATCCTAGGTACAATGTGTATTTATTAAATTTCTTTTTCCGTAAAATATATGGTCAGACAGAAGTATGTGTTATAATTGGTCAAGTAAAAAGGGTAGCGCAAAATTTAGTTTTAGAATATGCAACAAAGGGAAAAGAGAGAGACCAAGCAGCTCAATTAGATATGCCGCCACCACCGTCAATTTCTTCAAGTTCAAAGGGGAGGAAGTTTAGTCATGAAGATTGGCAAGCTGATTTTGCTGCGCATGTAAGTGAGGAATCCGCATTTATTGATACAAAAAGTGAGTTAAATTATTATCTTGAAGAGAGACCGGTACCACAAACTGAACATGATTTTGATATCTTAAATTGGTGGAAGTCAAATGGAGCGAAGTTTCCTACTTTGCAAGCTATTGCTAGGGATTTTTTCGCGATTCCTATCTCTATTGTTGCCTCTGAATCTTCATTTAATATGGGTGGTCGATTTGTTATGCCATATCGTAGTAGGTTGCGCCCGGACACATTAGAGGCTCTAATGTGTAATCAAGATTGGCTTTGGAATGAACTTGGCACCACAACTAACATAGAATTTGAGTGCTACACAATTCATAACATTGAAGGAGATGTTGACGTAAGTAAACAATTAAATTACATATAACACACTATGTTTTTATATTATTGACTTATTAAGTTATTATATGATTTTAACTTTAAATTGTTTTCTTGTTGCTGTAGGATTCAAGTAAGTCGGAATCTACCATCACTACCATTACAGGATGAAAGAAAGATTGAGACGGTGGAATTATGTTTTTGTGATGTCATGTACTTTATTTAGTTGTTTATGAATATGGTAGTTTGTTTATGTAATATTTGGTTGTTTATGGATATGTTTGGATGTTTATGTTTG
>NC_029786.2:106984823-106992757 GCF_000816755.2 Arachis ipaensis | reverse complement strand
AATACCGAAAATACCGAATGTTTTGGGTATATAAGGCTGTCATATTGAACACTTTTAGATTCACCCACCACAAACCCATTATAAATATAGTACTAGTCTATACCCTGGCATGAAATGCCTAGATTTGCTTCTTCTTCTCGCGCAGATAACACTAAAACTTTTTCTAAAGATTAGAATTTAAAATTGTCCAACATTAAAATTACAGACAATACCGAATGTTTTGGGTATATAAGGCTGTCATATTGAACACTTTTAGATTCACCCACCACAAACCCATTATAAATATAGTACTAGTCTATACCCTGGCATGAAATGCCTAGATTTGCTTCTTCTTCTCTGTGGTTGTGCGCAGATAACACGAGGAAGAGTAATCATTTGTATTCCTAATGATGCTGGCCTTTTAAATTCTTAATGGAGCACAAGTTTGTTTAGTGCAGTGCAGATATATATGAAGCATAAAATAACGAGAAACCTTTTGGAGAAAAAGAGTGAGTGTATGGTACGTAATTCCCATCACCTTTACATTAACAAGGCTGTCATGTCAAAATTAGGGCAACTTTTTCCTCCCCATTCTAGCCTTTAAAGCTGCCCACCCTGCCCAATATATAATATAACTATTAACTAATCTTTTCCCCTTTTCCCTCTCTTCATTCCCTTGGATATTGCTTTCAGCCACATGGCCACGTAGAAGGCCAAAGATGCTTATTTGAAGGCTTAAAAGCATAAAAATGAGCGACCCTTTTGAGTAGATAATGCCATATTTTGCTTTTAATATTGCTTTATGGTATTAGAGCGCTTTACTTTAGCCAAAAGTTGATGATGAGAGTATATTAATTAAAATTGTTTAAGGAAAACTCAAATGAAATTGTGTTTCAAGAGGGGTCTTTGATGGTGAAAGCAGAGAAAAGCTAGTCCTATTGCTTTCGCTTTGCCTCAAATCTCATGGTTTTCCAAACACAAAGATTTAGCATCAATATTTATTAGGATGCCTTTTTTGCAAGACAATTATCCTTTCCATTAAAAAACAATTAACCAAATGAGAATACTAATTAGTATAAGGAAAAATTGAATCCCATAATAAAGTGTAATAGCAATATCTAAAATTAAGTTAAACAAAAGAAAAAAAAAGCATTTCTGTAAAAGAATAGAAGTAAACCGTTATTGGATTTGGTGGGGGAGAGATAGAGAAGTTATGAGCTGTGTTTCGAACTCCTAAGTAAGTGTATATATTCCTCTCTCTCTCTCTTGGTTCAAACACTCCTTTTCTAGCTACCATAGCCGAGTGCTTTGCGTTCAAATAATTTGGTATCCTTTGTAAGTCTTTTTAGGCCAACAAAGTTACAAGAGACTTTTTGACTACAAGCCTTGGCTAGTTAGTAGTTACCTATCTACAGTAAAAATTCTTCTGCTGCATGCATCATTGATCAAGCTAATGTAGCTTATTATTAGCAGATTCATTTTGTATTTGGATTTGGATTTGTAACATATTTAATTCTAATCACACACTCATTGTTGTGCTAGTCACGTGCAATGTAAATAGTGACCATGCACTAAGCTAAGGGCTGCGTGCTAGCTGCAATAAAAGGATATTCTCAGGCATTTATTATTTCAAGAATAATGAATTTCAACCCAGTTTTATTTCCATCTGAGACATGCAATAGTAAGATTTTTCTGGGATAACAATACTTTTAATAAAAAAGGAATTTCAAATTTATTATCAATTTTTACAATTATTTACTTTGCAGAAACTGTTTTTTCTTAAACCAATAGTAGGCAATTCATATGATGAGTAAGTTTATCTGATTTCCGTTGCCTTGAATTCAATTTTTAGTAATTAAAAAAAAATTTATTTAAGGATAGAATCCAAACTTTAAATTCTAAACATTATAATTTTTCGAGTTGACAACCTTGATAATTAGGTCCAAATATATATGGTGACTGAAAAAACTAGTGTATATATATAATTTTGTGCAAAGTTTATTTAATTTAATTGCCGTCACTGATTTGTCGATCCCCAAAAGTGACGTTATGTATTTTGGTCCTGTCAAAATATGTATCATGTGAAAATGCTGATGTATATGATGCTGCATGCATACCTTCTGAGTTTCCCATTAAAAAAAAAAAACAAAAAAGAAAAAGAATTTAGAGGGTTTTGTTTTGTTTCTTTTATTTTCTTTCATGTAATGTTATATATATATATTCACTGATGCACACACATTATTGATATTTGATACGTCATGGGACATTGTATAAAACAAATAAAAGGTAGAGTTGGATAATTGAGGAGTGAAAGATAGGATGTATATGTGTTGTGTTGTTTCGAAAAATATGCTCTCTACTAGGAGTATTTCTTTATGAAATTTCTATGATTTCTTTTTCGTGAACACCAAGATAGATAGATAGATAAATAGAAAGGATCGAGAGAGCACTCAGTGGATGCTATATGTATTTTGCATGCCCTTCTCTACTTTCTATGCAAGAATTGAAAAAATTTAAGACCCCCGGAATTTAATTTAATTAATGGACACAACTATCTAAGAAATCTACATACTAATATGCCCTCACAACTGTAAGTGGATCATGAACATTTAAATATATTATAGACATGTTTTGAAAGTAAGATTAATTTTGGGGTATGATGATCATTCCTAAAAAAAGAAAAAAATAATAATAAAATAAAAGACTGACTATTTGATACTGAGAAATTAAAGTATAAGCTAATTGAATATACAATAATATAATTTTACATATACATTAGTATTTTGTATGACTTCTTGTTTTAATAATTAGTTTTTCTTTCATGCATATCTTATTATTATGCATGCAAATAAATAAGGAGCAGTTCACTGAATTGAGAGTTTTATATAATGTTGTATGTGGTCCTTATATTATTCCGAAATTGTTGTATATATATGTGCATAAGTCAATGTCTCCAATAATAAATAAATAATAAAATTTCTGTACATTAACGAAGTTCAGAAAATTGAAGTCAATCATGTCAGGATCATTACAGTATTAAGCTTGGATTGGATAGATATAGTTGTGAACTCGCCGCACGTGTAAAAATTTTCTGCTTGGTTTTTATTTTTGTTTGATTATTGTTACTGATCCCAATTCAATATGTCGATTTAAATCATTTAATACAATATTGGATGTATGAATACACTTTTTGTCACACTATTTATTTCCAAAATTTAATTTATAAATATAAGTACATACATATACACTTTTCTTTTGAATTTAACTATTGAGAATATAAATAAATAAATATTAAAACAACAAACAAGATAAATTAATTGGATCCGATGAATCTACCTACACAAATAACTTTGACAGAGAAAAAAGAAATTCCCTTTATTTTAACATTTGTGGTGCTTCTTGGCCATAGTCTAGCTAGTTCTGTATATATATTTTTCTCTCTGATCTCTATATATATTCTTTTATAGTATTTGAAAATGATGAATTATCATGAGCCAAAAAAGAACATAACTTTTTGAAATAAATGGAGAGTGTGTCGAGGGGACACCCAATGAAAAGAGAATGCGAGGTCATTATAAGAATAATAATAATAATATCATGTATGTATGTTCATATTTATATTTAGCTATATAGTAGTTACAAAAAATAAACTTTAATTTCCTTTAGATAATTTAATGGAGTATCAATGCTAAATGCAACTAGTAATAATAACATAATGAAGTGTATGCATGTATGTAACAAAATTCCTAATGTTGGTCTTAATCACCATGCAACATACATGACATGATCCATTATATATAGTTTAATTAGTATTTGGATATTTAATAATCATAATCCAAAGTAAAGAAGGGACCCAAACAAGAACACTTTATTCCCTTGCTTGTCTTTGGGTCCGGAAGGAAGAAAATAGTACACAGTTCCCGATTCCTTCACCAACATATAAGATTATAAGACCATAGAGAATTAGAGACCCCTCTCCTCTTTTCAGGTCCTCGGTTTTTGGCAGACTCCCATGAAAAAGATGTTTCCTTTCTTCTCTTTCTCTCTCTAATTGGAATATATGGTAGCTAGAAGGAGCGCCATACTTTATTACTTTAGGTTTCATTTTTACTATCATTATTATTATAGTTTAGGAAAATTTTCAAGTGTACCGTCATATTGGTGTATAAGTGATTTTTAACCGTTAATCTTAATTATATATATTATATATATTTTTTATAATTAAAATCAATGGTTAAAAATCATTGAAATACCGGTATAACGGCATATTTGAAAAATTTTCTATAGTTTATGGTTATTTTCTCTTTAACCTGTTTTGGATCCAGTTCCACTTGTTGAGTGCTTCATAATTAATTTGATTGTAATATACTATTACTTATTAATTAGTGAAAAAATTGAAATCCTATAAAAAGAGAGAGGGGGGGGGGAATACTAAATATAACATTTGAAAGATAGTTTTGTTGAAAAATAAATTACTAGCAATAAAAAGATAATTATTTGTTTGACACAAATTAAAGATTCTTTTTCATTAAATTGTCGATTATACTTTATCATGAAATTATTTATCACCTCCTTAACTGTAATACACAAGCTATATTATAAAAAAAATACAGAAATTATTTAACAAAAAACCCATAGATAAAAATATTACTGGCGATTTATCCATCAATTTATTGACAAACAAAAATTCATAAGCAAAAAATAAAATATCCAATTGTATTTTTTTAATTGGGTTAATTGATAATAAAGAGAAGTAATATTTTAGATATTTTGGACAAATTAAATATCCAATTGTCTGGTAAATTATTTTGTTAGTGATGAAGAGATCTTCAAAGACTATTATATCACTTCATGAAAAGTTTGCATTCATATTGAGTTACACTCAACAATTATTATTATTGGTTTCAAGATTACTTAACACCTACCTAATGACCAAAAAAAGAATAAAAAGATTATTTTCTTTTGGGTCAATGAAGAAGAGTAGATTACTTAATCGTTAGTGCACCTTGCATGACTTAACTTCCTTCCCACACATATAATGAAAATAAACAAATAAATATTTATTTATTAACACTTAACACTACTATGCATAAAAGAGAAAGTGCCCCCACTTACACATACCAAAACTTTTTTACGAAATTTGGTGAATGAGTGTGCATGAAAGAGAAAGAAAGAAAGAAGAGTGAGTGAGTGAGCAAAGCTGAGTTTGCCTTTGATACTGATGCATATTAGTCTCTGCTTGTCAGCACATGCAATCCACTTTCTACAACAAGATCCACTTTGGACCCCCATTTTACCTCCCCAACAAGAAAAGCACATCCACACACCACTCTTCTCATCAATTTTAGTGTTCCATTATTTCAATTTTTTTTTTGTAGAAACTCAGGTGCAATCGACTTCACGTGAAGTTGATAGGTGAAAATTATTAGATAAAAATTTAGTCAAATCAGTCAAACTATCTAACAATTCTCATCTATCACTGCACCTGAGTTTCTACTTTTTTTTTTCTTTATTCACACACTCATCACTTATTGAAAAATAACTTAAACAAATATTACAAATATTAAAAAAATATTATTTACATACTTAAATTAGTGTCTCATTTTCGGATATTTAATATATATATTGGATAACTTATGACTACAATATACTTTTATTTATCATACACATTATTGATTATTAAATTTAAGTTAATATTTTAATATTTATTTTCATAATATCTCTCGATTTAACAAATTAAAGATAAATTTATTATAAATTTAAATTCTATTTAAAAAGTCTATTAGTTTAAGTTACTATATAAAAGATAAAATTTAAATTTTTTATCTATTTATTTAAATAGACAAATAATTTGACAACTTGAGTAATCCAATTCAATGAGTTAATTTCTTAATATATAATAACTTAAATATGTAAATACTATCCTCTTTAAATTTCACACCTCTTTTTTCATCTTCTCCTTTTCTCTTTCTCTCGTTGGTAGTTGTTATCTCTCTTTCTTAGTCTTTTAGACCAAACCATCATCTTTGTTCATTCATATATTCTAGAGACAAGGTATAAAACAAAAACAAGGCTTCTTCAAACCTCAAAAAAAAAAAAAAGACCTAGCTTCCCAAGTTCCCAACTATAGATATCGGATACCAACCAACACTTTCATTCTTCAATATAAAGTTCCCCATACTCCTACACTCTTCTTCCTTTTTTCTTTATATATCTTCCTTTTCCCAATCAAAATTAACACCACCAAATTCAAAATCACCATAGTTTGATCGATCTCTCTTGGTCTTAAGATCCTCCTTTTAGTTTATGAAAACGTTTTTTCATTTCTAAATAGATAGATTCTTTTTGGAGATGAGAACAGGAAGTTGTTCTGTGCAACAAGGGCTAACCCCAGAAGCTGCAAGCATAGTGAAGCAGGCCGTGACGCTTGCAAAGCGTCGCGGCCATGCTCAAGTGACGCCACTTCACGTGGCGAACACTATGCTTTCAGATTCTAATGGTTTATTAAGAACAGCTTGTCTCCAGTCTCATTCGCACCCTCTTCAGTGCAAGGCGTTGGAGCTCTGCTTCAACGTTGCACTGAACAGGTTGCCGGCTTCAACCTCAAGCCCCATGTTGGGTAACCATCACCATCCCCACCACTCTCAGTGTCCTTCGATTTCGAACGCCATGGTAGCTGCTTTCAAGCGCGCACAAGCTCACCAGCGACGCGGATCCATTGAGAACCAACAACAACCGTTGTTGGCCGTGAAGATTGAGCTTGAACAACTCATAATCTCAATCTTGGATGACCCTAGTGTTAGTAGGGTTATGAAAGAAGCAGGGTTTTCTAGCACACAAGTCAAGAGCAATGTAGAACAAGCTGTTTCTTTAGAAATATGCTCTCAAAACAACAAGAATAACAACAAGTCAAAGGATCATAATAGCGACGGAGATAACAACAACAACAACAACATTAACAGCAAGGTGTTGGATCCGGTAAGAGATGAAGATGTTTCAAGTGTGATAGATAATTTGGTGAGTCAAAGAAGAAGAACAAGCGTGATTGTTGGTGAGTGTGTGAAGAGCCTTGAAGGTGTAGTTAGAAGGGTGATGGAGAAGTTTGAGAAAGGACAAGTTAGTGAATCCCTTAGAGGTATCAAGTTTCTACCTCTTTCTCTTTCTTCCTTCTCAAATCTTTCAAGATTAGAGGTTGAACAAAAGATTGAAGAGCTTAATAGGAGTCTTGTTAATAACAACAACAATGATAGCAATAATAAAGGGTGTGTTTTGTATCTTGGAGATCTCAAATGGATTTTTTATTATTATAGAGACCAAGGAATGAGTAGTAGGGTTTGTTATAGCCCTGTGGATCACATGATAATGGAGATTGCAAAGATGGTGAGTAGTAATAATAATAATAATAATGGAAGGTTTTGGTTGATGGGTATTGCAACTTTCCAAGCTTATATGAGATGCAAAAATGGACATCCATCAATGGAGACTCTTTGGGGTCTTCACCCCATTACAATCCCTGCTGGAAGCTTGAGTTTGAGCCTCATCACTGACAGGTAATAATGATGTTTGGTAAAGTTAGATATTATTAAGTTTTATCTTTTTCTTTTACATCATTATGTGAATTTTTTGACATGAAATTCATTAATCTAAACTTTGAATAGCTATATATATTATAGGAATATTTTCAAGTGTACCGTCGTACTGGTATATTAGTGATTTTTAACCGTTAATTATATATACTGAAAGACCGGTACGACGACACACTTGATTTTCTTATATTATATATATAGTTGTCTCTTTAAATAGAATTTTTGAATTTGTATAATTTGGTTCAATAATCTTTTCCATTGTCCATATGATTTTCCAAAATTAATCTTTTTAAAATTTAAAAGAAAATTATAAATGATAAAAATAAATAAATTTATTGAATTATTTTTATTAATAATTATTTTTTTAAT
>NC_029786.2:106981411-106983380 GCF_000816755.2 Arachis ipaensis | reverse complement strand
TTTTTTTCCACATCTTCTTCTTCATCTATTCTTTCTTCTTTTGCTCGAGGGTGAGCAACATTCTAAGTTTGGTGTGGTAAAAGCATAGCTATTTTTTTGCTTTTCCATAACCATTGATGGCCCCTAAGGCCAGAGAAACCTCAAAAAAAAAAAAAAGACCTAGCTTCCCAAGTTCCCAACTATAGATATCGGATACCAACCAACACTTTCATTCTTCAATATAAAGTTCCCCATACTCCTACACTCTTCTTCCTTTTTTCTTTATATATCTTCCTTTTCCCAATCAAAATTAACACCACCAAATTCAAAATCACCATAGTTTGATCGATCTCTCTTGGTCTTAAGATCCTCCTTTTAGTTTATGAAAACGTTTTTTCATTTCTAAATAGATAGATTCTTTTTGGAGATGAGAACAGGAAGTTGTTCTGTGCAACAAGGGCTAACCCCAGAAGCTGCAAGCATAGTGAAGCAGGCCGTGACGCTTGCAAAGCGTCGCGGCCATGCTCAAGTGACGCCACTTCACGTGGCGAACACTATGCTTTCAGATTCTAATGGTTTATTAAGAACAGCTTGTCTCCAGTCTCATTCGCACCCTCTTCAGTGCAAGGCGTTGGAGCTCTGCTTCAACGTTGCACTGAACAGGTTGCCGGCTTCAACCTCAAGCCCCATGTTGGGTAACCATCACCATCCCCACCACTCTCAGTGTCCTTCGATTTCGAACGCCATGGTAGCTGCTTTCAAGCGCGCACAAGCTCACCAGCGACGCGGATCCATTGAGAACCAACAACAACCGTTGTTGGCCGTGAAGATTGAGCTTGAACAACTCATAATCTCAATCTTGGATGACCCTAGTGTTAGTAGGGTTATGAAAGAAGCAGGGTTTTCTAGCACACAAGTCAAGAGCAATGTAGAACAAGCTGTTTCTTTAGAAATATGCTCTCAAAACAACAAGAATAACAACAAGTCAAAGGATCATAATAGCGACGGAGATAACAACAACAACAACAACATTAACAGCAAGGTGTTGGATCCGGTAAGAGATGAAGATGTTTCAAGTGTGATAGATAATTTGGTGAGTCAAAGAAGAAGAACAAGCGTGATTGTTGGTGAGTGTGTGAAGAGCCTTGAAGGTGTAGTTAGAAGGGTGATGGAGAAGTTTGAGAAAGGACAAGTTAGTGAATCCCTTAGAGGTATCAAGTTTCTACCTCTTTCTCTTTCTTCCTTCTCAAATCTTTCAAGATTAGAGGTTGAACAAAAGATTGAAGAGCTTAATAGGAGTCTTGTTAATAACAACAACAATGATAGCAATAATAAAGGGTGTGTTTTGTATCTTGGAGATCTCAAATGGATTTTTTATTATTATAGAGACCAAGGAATGAGTAGTAGGGTTTGTTATAGCCCTGTGGATCACATGATAATGGAGATTGCAAAGATGGTGAGTAGTAATAATAATAATAATAATGGAAGGTTTTGGTTGATGGGTATTGCAACTTTCCAAGCTTATATGAGATGCAAAAATGGACATCCATCAATGGAGACTCTTTGGGGTCTTCACCCCATTACAATCCCTGCTGGAAGCTTGAGTTTGAGCCTCATCACTGACAGGTAATAATGATGTTTGGTAAAGTTAGATATTATTAAGTTTTATCTTTTTCTTTTACATCATTATGTGAATTTTTTGACATGAAATTCATTAATCTAAACTTTGAATAGCTATATATATTATAGGAATATTTTCAAGTGTACCGTCGTACTGGTATATTATTAACCGTTAACCGTTAATTATATATACTGAAAGACCGGTACGACGACACACTTGATTTTCTTATATTATATATATAGTTGTCTCTTTATTTTTGAATTTTGAATTTGTATAATTTGGTTCAATAATCTTTTCCATTGTCCATATGATTTTCCAAAATTAATCTTTTTAAAATTTAAAAGAAAATTATAAATGTTGAGTACATGG
>NC_029786.2:106977894-106981336 GCF_000816755.2 Arachis ipaensis | reverse complement strand
GTATCATGTATCATGTGTCAGTCATCATGCTGTTCCTATCTTATTTGATTAGAAATTTAGAATTTCCTACAAAAGAAATTTTCCTTCTTTTTTCTTTTTTTTTTTCCTTGTCAAATTATAACATTATATTGTGACAATGTGTTTTTCTCTTTTGGATTGGTCAACTTTTTTTCCATTTTTGTTGTTACTATTCAAAATGACTTTAAGAAGTGGGAAAAATAAATGAAGGCACTACACTAATTTGATAACAATAATCTTATCATCATTATTATCTTCTTTTCTTTCTTTCTTATTATTCTTCTCTTTTTTCCTCATCATAGTGGTCTACAAAATCAAGCAATAACAAACTCTAAAGCTGACAATAGAACTAGCTGGCTATTACTTGATCAAGAAGGAGGAGGAGGAGTGAGGGGTGATATTAATAATAATCATCATCATCATAATAATGATCTTGGAACCTTCATGGAACCTTCTTCTTCTTCAGCTAAGGTAGTTGAGAACGAAGTTCGAAGCTTGCAAAGTATAAATAGTACTTGTAACAGTGATTCTTCAACTTCTCTCCTTCCTGCATGGCTTCAACAGTACAAGAATGAGAATAAAGGACTCTCCTCTTCTAATCATCAGGTCTTCATTTCATCACAACTCAAATTTCTAACTTCATCATGACATGAAAAAAAAAACACATTATAGCATTGATTTGATATTATATTATATTATATTATATTATATTATATATAAAATTTGGTGAAAACTCAGGTGCAGTTGATTTCACGTGAAGTTGATACCTGAGAACCGTTAGATAATTTGACTGATTTAACTAAATTTTTATCTAACGACTCTCAGAGATATCAATTTTACGTAAAGTCGACTGTACTTGAGTTTTTACCATAACATTTAGCTTTTTTTTTTTTAATTTTTAATGTCACCTACCTAGCATTATTCTTATAAAGTAGTAACACAATTTAACCATTATAATATGGTAATTAACTTAAGTTAACTATTCTATCTTTTACAATATTTTAGACCATGATGGTAAAAAGTAATCAAATAGGCTTAATTACTTAGTATAAAATTTTCTTTAATTTGTATAACTTTTTAATTATAGTAAAAGTTTTGCACCTAATTATAACTTTTGATTTATATATATATTTTTATTCTAACAGGATGTTCAAGTGGGAGAGGTTTCCAAAACATGGAACAATGCAACACAAAAACAACCCTACACTATTTGTGATCAAACTCTCACATTATCATCACCTTCTTCATCCAATACTTCTGGTGTTTTTTCCTATGATCACCACCAAAATCCTAACAATATCAACCATATTTGGAATTCAGAAAATCGTTGTAACCGCAATCACAGCCAGAACCACAACCAGAATAATGATGAACCCGCTTTGCGAGTTTACATTAGCAACAAAGAAATTGTAGATCATCATAGTCCATTAACTATCTCACCATTATCAAATCCAAGTTCTTCAAACCCTAATTCCACTTCTTCAAGTGGTGTCATGGAAGCAATGGAGTATGTGAACAACAAATTCAAAGAGCTCAACTTGGAGAACCTAAAAACCCTTTGCAATGCTTTGGAGAACAAAGTTCCATGGCAGAAAGAGATACTACCCGAAATCGCGAGCACCATTTTGCAATGCCGTTCCGGAACAAGGCAAAGAAGGAAAGGAAATAACAACAACAACAATGTGATGATGAAAGAAGAAACATGGTTGTTCTTCCAAGGTGTTGATCTTGAAGGCAAAGAGAAGATAGCAATGGAATTGGCTAGGGTTGTTTTTGGTTCATCAAAGGAAAACTTCATCTCAATATCAATGAGTAGTTTTTCATCATCAACAAGAGGTGATTCATCAATTGAGGACAACAATTCTTGCAGGAACAAGAGATCAAGGGAAGATCCAAGTTGTAGTTACATTGCGCGATTCGGGGATGCAGTGTGTTCTAACCCTCATAGGGTTTTTCTTGTTGAGGACATTGAACAAGCTGATTATTTCTCTCAACTTGGTTTCAAGAGAGCAATGGAGAGAGGAAAGGTTGAAGATTCAAATGGTGAAGAGGTTTCACTTTGTGATGCTATCATCATTTTGAGTTGTGAGAGTTTTAGTTCAAGATCAAGGGCTTGTTCTCCATTGACAAGACAAAAATCTTGTGAAGGTTCTTCATCAAGAGAAGACAATAATGATTATGGTGATGGTGTTGCTACTTTGGAGGAGATAAGTCCTTGTGTTTCTTTGGATTTAGATTTGAATATTTCCATTGATGATGATGAATGCAATGATGATCATGAAGATCATGGATCCGTGGATGAAATTGGACTTCTTGAATCTGTGGACAGAAAAGTTTTCTTCAAAATTCAGGATTTGTAATGATTACAAGATCAATGTCAAGATTAGTGTCTAATCTTTTTTTTTTTTTTAATATTTACCTTTTTATTTTGTAGGGTTTTTTTTTTTTTTCTAATGCTTTTTATTCATCATGTCTATGTATTGATCTCAGGCATTTATTTCCTAGGGTTAGGATGAAAGAAATTGCATGTCCTTTTTTTTTTTTTTCTTATAACTATGTAACTACATGTGTAAGTAAGTAAATTATCTTTGTAATAGAAAGGACTTAACATCCATTTATTTTTATCTAGCATAGATTATTACACTTTTTCTTTTTCAATTTGGTGAAAGCTTGATGTGATTTATCCCTATTTATCAGATTTGTGTTATATTTACAAAAATATAAAGGGATAGATAAAGACGATTAAAACGTCTTTTTTTTTAATATTTTTAAGTAATTAAAATTCAATTCATATAAGGTTATTGTAATCATTTTCTATAAAAAAAAAGAATATTAATTTAGATTGATTTAAGATTTGGTTTATCAATTTTTTTGAAAAAGTCTGATTTAATTTTGACAAAAATAATATAGTTTAAATAATTATATGTATTGAATTTTAATTGATAAAAAAAATCTTTAAAAAAAATGTTTTAAACATCTTTCTCGAAGTGGGTCTCAAATATTAATTGTTATATTTCATAAAATACAAAGTTTGAATGAATTATATTATTACGTTAACATTAAAGGAGATTAGTTTATATTTTTTAAAATACCAAAATATTAAATTAAATATAACTTAATCTTAAAAGGGGTTAATTAGTATGTATATTTATCTAATCTTTGTATTTTAAAATGTGATTCATTCTTGAAATAAGTTATGCCAAAAGTAGCACCTATAAAGTGGTATGGGCAGGACCTCTTGCTACTGTAGTAAATGGTAATTATCACTATGTATGATTGTTGATTACATTGCATTAAAAAAAGTTATGCCACGCACTAATAATGAACACATAAGTATAGAATATAAAAAAAAAATTGGGACAAAATAAGAAAAAATAAATTAAAGGCTGATATATCAGTAATTATTTTAAAATTTTCATAATAT
>NC_029786.2:106977430-106977805 GCF_000816755.2 Arachis ipaensis | reverse complement strand
GTTTCAAAATATTAGCTAATTAAACAAAATTATTGGCTCTCTAATTTGCAAAACAACCGTTATTTATGTACATGCCATTACCCTATATGCATACATGCATAAACAATGATATTTGCACCACCATTTTAATCTCTTCTCTTTCTTTATTATTTTATATAATATATGTGTGCGTGTGTGTATTGCTGTTTCTGGGAATATAATTATACAAAGGAGAAACACAAGCAGCAGCATGCTTTCCAAGTTAGGGAAATGAATTACAAGTCATTTCTTTTAGATATAGATATAGATATAGATGATATTAGTCGTTATTAATTAGTTATTATGTGTTAAATTATACAAACATTTTATATATAAAAATGTTATGCATATGTGTAT
>NC_029786.2:106977002-106977395 GCF_000816755.2 Arachis ipaensis | reverse complement strand
TGATGGACCTTAATTATATACATTGATCATAAACCCTATATATCTATAGCATTATCTATTTTAGTTTTCCACATTAGTTGATCATAAACCCTATCTATTTTAAATGTAACATATTCGATCTGTTTGATTTTCTATCTCTCAAACTTTTTCTTTAAGAAAACCCTTTTTTCATTTCAAATTAACAAATTTCCAAATATATATAGATAGATAGATAGATGATTAATCGTTAAGCTTTAATATTTGTCTCTGTATATCCCTTTTACTTATTCCAAATGTGTCCTGTAAACTGTCCTAGACCAAGCAAACTTTACCTGTGCTACATCATATACTCTTTTAAATTATTTTTAAATGTTCAATTAATTCTTTTAGTTTAATTTTATATTGATATTAACA
>NC_029786.2:106973714-106976983 GCF_000816755.2 Arachis ipaensis | reverse complement strand
CACTGATTTTAGGTTAGAGATATAATTATTATGTGTGTTTTTTTATTAATTTAAATATTTAAGAATAATGATATCATAATATAGTATCAGAATTTCTGTAATCGAAATATCTAAAATTTGATAGTTATTATTATCTCCTTGAAAAAAATAACATAAAGTAAAAAAAAGAAAAGAAAAAAAAAACTATACAAAAATTTAAGTAAACCTAAAAAAGTTTCTTGTTAAATTTGATTTTGGTTGAATATAATTCTAAGAAAAAAATTATTGCAGCATTAAGCCAAAAAAAAAGTCTATATAAAAATTTAAATAAATACAGAAGATATTCTTATTTAATTTGAAGGGAAGCATTAGAAATATAACTATTTAAATTTATATACCTTTTTCTTGTTGGTATTAATTTAAATTTTTAGAAAAAGTGGTAACAGAACACTATAAAATAATAATATATAGTGATATGTTGAATTACGATGGCAAAATAAATAATTTTTTTATAGCTGAATACGAGAGAATATAGAAATTATCATATGAATTAATCTCATAATAGAATCCTAAGCTATAGCATGTAAATAATAAGTGAGTTTAAGAATTCATCATATTCTATATTATTGAGAAATATTTTGATTTTGATAAATATCGTTGATTAAAGTTTGATCCATAGCGTAAGGCTCGTGCAAAGTAGAATTAACTTTTTTTTTCTCAAAAAAAAAAAAATCAGAAGGAAAAAGCAAAATCTTCACTAACATATATCAAAAGAGCACTACTTTTTATGCTTTGTGTGATGCATTTTGCAAAAGAATAACTTTTTCTTTCTTTGATTTTCGCAAGCCCAACATTCTCATCTTCGGAAAGCAAGAAAAGGTTGCGGTACAAGGGTTCAAATTAATTAAATAATAAAAATATTATTCATTAAATAATTAAGAAAAAGATAGATAAGCATCTCATCTTTAAACCTTAAAGATGTTGTTACTTTAGAATCGCTAAAAGATTGTTATCTTCACTGCTTTAATCAAAACCCTTAGGCATAAGTATAGAATTTGTCGCTTATATGGCTTTTAAAAAGATAAGGTTTTCAAGAATTAATGTAATCAATGGTGAATAAAGGTGGGATTTTAATTATGAGAAAGTTTATGGAGTCAGTATTATTAAAATTTAATCAGCACTACTTAATTAATAAAAAGAAAGTAAATAATTATATCTTATGGTGAAAACTCAGGTAAAATCGATTTTACGTGAAGTTGATATATGAGGTAGCATTTGTTTTGAGGTACAAGACAGAGATTAAAAGACTGAGACTCAGCATCTTGTTTGTTGGTTTAGAGACTAGTACTAAAATTTCTGTCTATATCCCTAAAATTTCAGTATTTCAGTACTTCTAAAAAGTAGGGACACAAGGGACTAAAATTTTTAGAGATGGAGACTGAAACTTTAATAGCATTTTATACCTAAAATATCCTCATTTTAATTAATTAATTCCAATTTTACCCTTTGTACAAATTAAATTAGAGTTTCATTCTTGTTTCAATTTTTGTCTCCACTTTGCACCAAACAGAATACTAAGATTTATTTCAATTTCTGTCTCTTAGTCTCTGTCTCTCAGTCTCTGTCTCTCTGTCTCTGTCTCTCCACCAAACGCTACCTGAGAGCCGTTGGATGAAAATTTAGTCAAATCAGTCAAATCATCTAACGACTCTCAGGTACCAACTTTACGTAAAGTCGACTTCACCTGAATTTTCACCATATCTTATTAGATATAATTTTATACCATTAAAAATATTAATGATAACTAATTAACTACAAATTATAAAATTTGCTGACTCTTAACACAATTTAAATTAATCGACTGATTAATACACTTATTCATTTAAGTAAATATTATTAATTTATTGTCAATAATAGATCTTAAAATAAAACACTAATTTGTGACGGATAAGTATATCCTATCGAGTTGGACAATATCATCAAATAAAAATAAAAATAAAAAATATTAATTAATCCCATTATTTATATGCTCTTCCAACTTTTATTACTTGGTTCCCTTTTTCACTTTTTTTGGCTATCTGTGAAAGAAGGAAGAAACCTCCATCTTGGACTGTTTTTCTCTTTAATTTGTCTATGTTAATTTTTTTTTTTTTTTCAATTCAACTTTCTTCCCATTCACTTGGTTGATTAGTTGTCAATATGTTATTTGCTAAATGGCATAAAGTATTCAAGAATGGGCAGAAGAGTATTGTATAGAATTCGAATTGCTCACCATATCATTTGAATCAGAGTAATTTGAACTTTCCTATGCGTAATTCGAATAATGTAATATCTCACCATATAATTTAAATAATTTTATTAAATTTATTTAAATTATATCATAAAAAAATATTTTATTCTATGCAAAATAATTTAAAAAATGGCTTAAAATATTGTAGAAGTACTATAAAAATTTGTAATGTCCTAATGACTTAAGACATTAAAGAAATACTCCACATAGTCACTAATAATTTAGAAATTAAAGAAAAAATATTTTTATCATGTATTTACCTAAATCATCAGAATATTACAAACTAAAAATATATATTTTTTTAATTTTTAAATTATTAATTTTTTTAATAAATTTTTTAAAATAAATTATTAATTTTTTAACAGCATAATTCGAATTATACCATGAATTACTGTGTGTAATTCGAACCAAGCTGGTTCGAATTAGTGTGTGCGTGTGTTTGTGTGTAATTCGAACCAAACTGGTTCGAATTATGTGTGTGCGTGTGTTTGTGTGTAATTCGAACCAAGCTAGTTCGAATTAGGTGTATGCATGTGTTTGTATATAATTCGAACCAAGCTGGTTCGAATTATGTAGAAATGGAATTCGAACCAACATGGTTCGAATTATATAAAAATATGATTTGGCTTATTACTGAAACGATTTTCACTTTGGCGTATTTACGTTACATGATTCTTGACTTGGCTTATTAAGGTTTTTTACCCCAACTTTTATTCGGTGAGTGATCATTAAGACCTATATAAATGCAAGAGACACATTTTTAGATTTAATTCTCATATTTTTTTTTCTTTTCTACATTTTTTTTTTGGTGACTTTTTCTTTTCTACATTTAAAATACCTAATTAGTCTCCCTAAAAATCAGTATTTAAATTTAAAACAAAATACAATAATCTAAACAAAAATAATAAATTTTAAACTGTAAATTATATATAATAAATTTTAAATTCTAAACTCTATATTTTTTAGTCTAACATTTTACTTTTTAATAGTGTCTGGTTGA
>NC_029786.2:106967289-106973679 GCF_000816755.2 Arachis ipaensis | reverse complement strand
ATATTGAATATTGATGATATAAATATTAATTAACAATATTATCATATCATTATTTTAAGAGATTTGGTGAGAGAGATTTTAGGATTGAAAATCATATTTTAATTTGAGTTGGAGATTAATTCTCTAAGATTAATATAATTGATTTTTTAGATTTAAAAATTGATTAAAGATTAAACAGTTATTGACTAAACAACATTTCTCGATATTAATACACTACAAAGACACATATTCCTATTTATTAACTCTATATTAATACTCTCTGAGATATTTAGTGTTTACACACATGGTTTCAATTACATATTTACATTTATAAAGAGACATAATTATTAAAACAAAAATACTATTTGTACACTAAAATTAGCTACTAAAATCAACTACTAATATATTTGTGTATTACACGTGTGGTTTAATTTATTTTCAATGTGTATTTCTATTCTAATATATAGTTTATACTAGTGACTAATTTTGGTGGCTGATTTTAATATACATGTAGTATTACTCTTATTAAAAATATACTTATTTATGTATATTTTTTTATTAACTTAATTAAAATTTTAGGAGGAGTAACATGACAATATAATAATGTGTTACATTATTCCATCCAAGTAAGACTATGAAAAATATCCTAGATTAAAGGGAAGGTGATCAAGAATATGGTAAATGGAATCTGTTTTCCCTCAAAAGCAGGAAGACAAAGTTGGCACATGGTTGTATTATATATACTTAGATAACTCTTACAAGATAAAAAATATATATATATATATACAAAATTAGAAGGAATAAATATGAAAAGTGGTTTCCCCTTTTACAACAAAGCTCTTTGCTTTTTTACACCCATTTGTGGCTGTTATTGAACCCTTGCTTCCACAGTTTACTTTAATACATGCATTTTTATTTAATTTAGGACAATTTGGATGGTTCATATCATATCACTAACTATCATCACTTTTGCTTAAGAGTTAGAGAAAAATTATTTATTATTATTAATAACATAAATGGAAGCAAGTGCTAAGATATATATCTCTTAAAGTGACAAAGGATATTGGTGGAAAGGTTGACATGTAGTTTGAAAAAATATTCCTAATTTGCTTCTTTTTTTGCCACTAAGGAAAAAACTATATAGTTTAATTTTTTATGAAGTGGTTTTGAATTATTCCTTGTCAAATAATAACTAGGAAGAATCTAGTTAGCATAATCAAAAGCTATTTATTGGAACATTTTTATTTTTAATTACACGGAATATCGAATTTTTGTTTTTATAAATAGTTAAGAAAAATAATTTAAGACAATACAATACAAAATTAATTAAAGTTATGCAATTCAAACTTTTTTTTTTTTGACATCTTTTTCTAAAATATCATTGCTTGCTGTAAACTTCCCATAAGAAAAAGCATAAGAATTAAAAAGAAAAAAGCATGAAATTTGTAGAGGCATATAGAATATGTGAGCTTCCTTAAGGTTCTTCTTTTGCCGTTAATTGAGACAAAAATGATAAAACCTTTTAGGCTTCTGGCATTATTCATTGAGTATAGCTTTTACAATTATATGTGCCATATATTCTTTCTTTATTGCGCCCTTTTACTTTTCCTATACACCCAATAATTTGGACTTAGCTTGAATTATTTGTGATTGCAAATCAACCATAATTTCAACGAGAAAAAAAAATAGGAATGGATCCTCCCAAGTTTTTTAATAATTGAGAGAGTAAAGTGTAATATTTTATTATTAATTTTGTAAGTAGGACTAAAAATAAATATGAGAAAAAAATAAAAAAAGATTAGAGATCACACTTTTCATCCTCAATTTTTTTAATAATTAAGAGGATCTATTTCCAAAAAAAATAAAGGGTAAGAAAAAGTATATGGAACCAACTCCAAATCAGCCAAGAATATAACAACTTAATTAATTATAAATATAGTAATTAGTTTTATTTATTTATGATTTAAAATATTGGTTATTAAATGTTTCACCACATTCAAATTAGGAGGAGATACGTTAAGTATCATTGTAACGTGAATCACGGAAGCTGATTCAATTAGCTTCCGTCTCTTTACCCTCCTTCTCTCTCCAAATACCTAAAACATGATAAATCAGAAAATAGATTCAAAACCATCCAATTTACAAAGAAAAGAAACATTCTAATACCTAGCATAAGCACCATCTATATAGAGATTTTAGATTCATCAAAAAATATTTGACTAATTTTTGGCGGGAATCATCTTAATTCCTAGCATTATTGAAAGGGTAAAGAATGAAAAATGGAATTTGCGTTTATCCATTTCATATCTACCAATGTATATCTCTCAATGCTTTCACCTTTAATTTAAAATATGAATAGTAGTATAAGAAATTAATTTATATTAGCCAATTTTTATTATAAAATTATTTTTAACTTTTATGTTTTTGAGTGTTTAAGATTTAAAATTATAATTTAAAATAAAAAATAATTTTAAAACGTAAGTTTTTTATATTGGTATTATTTAAATATGACTGTAGAATAGGTTAAAAAAAACAACATAAAAAGAAATTGAGAAAAGCTCATCAAAGATTACATCAATCTTTTTAAAGTATTAATTGACCTTATCTCAGTTCATCCAATAGAAAAACAAAATCAAGGAAGTTCCAAAGATATATATACACTTATATTTATTATTATTAATTGGTACACATTTGTTTGTTTGCCCTAACCATCACAATGCAATATATATGTACATTGATTGAAATATAATTAATATAAGAGAAAATTCTACTCCCTTGCGAGATATTAAAATGATACTTTTCTCTTCTCTATTTATAAAATGTATATTCTTCTCCCTTATAACTTTTAGAAAACCTCCTTTTTAATCTATTTTAAATTTTTTGTGTTAACTAATGTTAATTTTATCCAAATTTAATGATAAAAAAATAGAATTTTTGTTAAAGGGTATTTTTGTAAAAAATAATTTATTTTTCTTAAAAAAATGGATAAAGTTAACATTAGTTAACACAAAAATTTAAAATGGATTAAATAGGAGGTTTTCTAAAAGTTATAAGAAAGAAGAATGCATATTTTATAAATAAAAAAGAGGAAAATATCATTTTAGCATCTCGTAAGGGAGGGGAGTGGAATTTTCTCTTAATATAATGATATTGAATGTGTTTATATTTATATATATAAAGTTAGTTTAGGATAAGAGACACACTCGTTATTATTAGGGCAAGCAAGACACTCTCCTATGTTTGTTTGGAGCCAATAACTCAATTCAATTGATTTTGATTACTTTGGTTATCTTTTTTTTTCTCTCCTTATGCTTTTAAGAGCCATCCTTGTGCTCTTCATCACTTTACTTTGGAAACTTTTTTTTTCTCTAATCACCATAAAATTTGATATATACCTAAATCACTTTTTGGAAGCCCTTATCATGTTACTTTCTCAAGATATGTCTTTCTAATTTGTTCAAATAATTGTGGCCGGTGCTCTTAAAAATTGCACATATATATCTATCTACTGCCACTTGTTTCTCATAAAGTTTTAAACATTTATTTTGACTTTAATTTGGTCTTACATTTTGTAAATGTAATTGTTCCCAAGTGCTAATGGAGATTGGATCTAAGTTGACGGTGGTCTAAACCTTTTAAAATGTTTCTGTCTATTCTTGAATAATATATAGTTGACGGAACATTATCTAATTATGTAAATAAAGAATTCTGATACCAAAATCAGTAGGTATATGAGTAAAGTAAAATTAGAATTAAATTATTGCTTTGTTTGAAATTTGGTTTTTCAAACTTAATAAGGAGATATTGATCAAATTTCTATCAAAATCTCAATTTAAGAAGAAAATACGACTTTTCTTAAAGAGTTGGACTCAGAGATTTATTGACTATCACTACAACAATATAAATTATTTTTTAGGATTATTATGTGTCAAAAAAAATTAAAATTCGTCAAAAAAACAAAATTTAACAGTATTTTAATTATGAAAATATGTTAATAAAAGTTTTTGTCAAAAATAGTATTTTTAATATATAAGTAACTGTAAAAAAAGTTTAAATGTTATTTTGATAAATATTAGCCGTCAAAAATAATGTTAGAAAAATTTGAGAATATATTTTTTGTGATACTTATTAACCGTCAAAAATACTATTTATTTTGACGCTTATTGACCATAAAAAATTCTCAACAAAAATTTTCTAACAAAGAATGAGATGAGATCTTGAAACTGAAGAATAAACTGAGATTTTGAAGATGAAGAATGAGTAGTATGATCCCAAACTGAGAGCAGTATGATGCCAAAATTGACGGAAGTCAACAAAAAATTTGAATAATGGAGTAAGTTGACAACAAATGAATGTCAAAATTGAGGAATAATTTTCTACAATCAAATTATTCATCAAAAAAATATAGAGAACTTGACATTTATACCAAATTGCCTTGTGTTTTATTGAATAGCATATCAATTATATATACAGTACTCTACCTAACAATTAGCTACCTGATTTCCTAATTATGGTAATGCAAGATATTTACAGCTAATAAAACGGGATACACCAAATCAACTAAAAACTGAAAGGAATTTGTTTTCTAATAATTCCTAATATTTAGCCGTGACATATGTGGCTTGATATGCATCAGATTTCATTACCCCCCTCAAGTTGGGGCATGTAAGTTACTAATGCCCAACTTGTCCAATATTGATGCGAATGAATGGGAGCTCAGAGCTTTAGTCAAGATATCGGCAACCTGAGATTTTGTTGGGACATAGGAGGGAAGGATGAGGCCCTGGATGACAGCATCACGAACAAGATGACAATCAACCTCAATATGCTTAGTACGCTCATGAAAAACAGGGTTCTTAGCAATATGAAGTGCTGCCTGGCTATCGCATGAGAGAGGTATGGGTTGTGTGTGGGAGATCCCGAGACTCAAGAGCAGTTCCTTTAACCATTTGAGTTCACAAGTGATATTAGCCATGGAGCGATACTCGGCTTCTGCAGAGGACCGTGACACTGTATGCTGTTTCTTTGTTTTCCATGAAATTGGTGAGTTGCCAAGGAGAATAACCCAGCCAGTGAGAGACCGACGAGTAAGAGGGCAACCCGCCCAATCAGAATCACACCAAGCATGCAAGGTAAAATCGTTTTCCCGACGCAATAAAACACCTTGCCCAGGCCGGCCTTTTAGATAGCGAACAACTCGTAAGGCAGCCTGCCAGTGTTCTTCATGAGGCTGGTGCATGAACTGAGAAAGAATGTGAACACTGTATTAGAGTTCCGGGCGAGTGAAGCACAAATAAATGAGACGACCAACCAAACGACGATACTGGGCTGCATCAGAGAGCAAAGGTCCTTCAGCCAATGCAAGACGATGATTTTCTTCAATAGGTGTAGACACAGGCTGAGAGCCAAGCATGCCAGTCTCCATGATAATATCTAACGCGTATTTGCGTTGGTTAAGAAAAATGCCAGTAGGAGAGCGAGCCACTTCCACCCCTAGAAAGTATTTTAGTTTCCCCAAGTCTTTCATGTGGAAGCATTGATTTAAGTAGTCCTTGAACTGGCGAATAGCAAGAGAATTATTACCATCCACGATAAGGTCATCAACATAAACGAGCACCACAAGTTGAATATTGTGATGACGAGAGACAAACAATGAGTGATCGGAGGCACACTGCTGAAACCCGTATTGAAGGAGAGCAACAGAAAGTTTAGAGAACCAGCAGCGCGGAGCTTGGCGGAGTCCGTAGAGGGATTTTTGAAGTTTGCACACCATGCCAGGAGTAGGGACATGAAACCCCGGTGGCAATTTCATATAAACATCCTCCTCAAGATCCCCATGGAGGAAGGCATTGTGAACATCCATTTGATGGAGTGAAAATTTTACAATATAATAATAAAAAATAATTTTATTATTATTGTTGGCACAATCTTAGCTTACAAACCAAAGTTTTTAAATACAGTGTTTGAACAAAATCGTATCAAACATACCACTTGAAATGAAATTGAGAAGGAAAATGTTTGAAACTAGAAAATAAATAGAAATTGGAGAATAAATGAACAAGCTAAGAATAGAAACTTAAAAGAAACGGACAAGAAAACTGGAAAATAAAATGAACAATAAAAAAAAAAATAGATTTCAAATTATATGTATTTGCACTCTATTATTCTCCATGGCATCGGCGTTATTTACTGCCTGGTTTATGGGCCAAGTAGGATTATTGTCAGTCATCTTAGTTTGGATTTGTATTGGATTATTTTCAAACTTGCTTCCTTTTGGAATGTCAATCCTTAACTTCAATTCGGATAAGAACAATAATTATACATTTAGATAATTAATTTCACACTTTATACAATAATAAATAAGTGAATTGATTTAATTAATTAACTTAAAATTAGAATAAGTACTTTCTT
>NC_029786.2:106966404-106967232 GCF_000816755.2 Arachis ipaensis | reverse complement strand
GATTTTTTCAATATATATATATATATAATGTATAAAAACGAACAAATTAATTTATTTTATATTTTCTATAAAAATATCCTTAACAAGTGTCAATGTTAATCAATAATTTTTTTCCCCTTGGCAAGATTAATAGCTAAAATTTTTCACACAACATGCAAACAATTTTTTTTAGAAACGTGCGTGCAGTCAATTTCATATAAAATTGATAACTAAGTCTATAGATGAAAATTTAATCAAATCAGTCAAATTATTTAACGGCTCTCAATAATTAACTTCACATAAAGTTAACTGCACCTGAATTTTTATCCATTTTTTTTTCATTATTGTTTAGATAAGATTTTGAGGTATATATAAACTTTAAATATAAATAGGTAAATGGAAAAATATCTAAGTAATGCAAGGAGTGCAAGTAAATTGAGTTTTACTTATATTTTCTTTTCTCAAAAAGAAAAGAATCAAATTAAAGCAGGAAATGATTCCACGTGAAGTGAAGTGAAGAATAGAATGCATCGAATACCAAGTTGTTGTTTTTGTTTCGTTTTTCAACAAATTAAAAGGCAGAGAGAGAGAGAGAGATTAAGAGCCTTACAAAGATATATACTAAGTTACTTTGAGACCCACCAAAAGAAATTAAAAGGGTTATTGGCATCTACAAAAGACAACAATTTAGGATTGCATGGAGACAAAGTTTCCACACATATTTGAACAACCCTTTCGCAGACTTTAAGAAAGGGAAGATGAATATATCCTTCTTTTGCTTCATGTCATTTTCCAAATCCTCCATTTTATACCCTTTACTACTCTCACAATATGTTCTCCCGCTCCAAC
>NC_029786.2:106964941-106966001 GCF_000816755.2 Arachis ipaensis | reverse complement strand
AATTGGTGAGTAACAATTTTGGTTAATTATCAAAGAGTTTTTTCTTTTATTGATATTGGAGGTACTTAATTTGAAAAGAATGTATTACCATGAATATGTATAATGAAGAAACACATCTTATAATTTATTTTTGGAAATATAATTGAATGACAATGTAAATTATTCTATAAAAATTAAACTCTTTTTAAGGAAGAAAAAAAATGGTTGAGCTTAGTATTATTCATTTCTTAAAGCCACACATTATCACATTAAGAATACAATGATAAAAAGGAGAATAATTAGTAATAGTTTTCACATTAAGAATATATAGGAATAATTAGTAGTAATATTCTAGTACGTGGTGTATACACATAAAGATGACAAATCTAGAGGTAGGATAATGATTCTAAAATATATTTACACTATTACAAATGCAATTATTTAAACGGATCAATAACAAAAGAGATTAATTTAATTTATATACACTATCAATATAAAATGAATAAATTTTTAAAAAATATATATGTTTAATATATCAACATTTAAGTATCAGATATATGTTACCGCACAAATTCAATATATATATATATAGAAATTCCCATTACTAGGAGTAATATTCTTGATGTTTATTCTCATTTAATTTGGATATGCTTTTCATGAAGTTTATGATTTGAAAGTGATATATATGAAGATTGGAGGATCCAATGCAAGGTACTTTCATGTGCTGCTGTTTCAGATCTCTAAGTAATGCATTGAGAAAGATAGAGGGAGGTACCACCACTAATAATAATAAGTATACTACAACCATGCATATACATATATATATTTTGCATTGCATGCATGCATGGGGAAGTGGTCTTTGATGGAGAAATTAAAGGAAGTGGTCAAAAGAGAATAACATGTGCTTCTACCTTGTGGGGGTAGAATTGTAGAAAATTCAATAAATCAATCTTATATTATATGGAGATCTCCAAGGTCCCAATAATTCGGCTTTTTATGTTTGTTGTGTCATTTTCCTAAAGCGCATGTGTGTGTGGGTGCTAACAATGTGGAGAAAATAATAAAATTTTTATGAAGAAAT
>NC_029786.2:106963363-106964936 GCF_000816755.2 Arachis ipaensis | reverse complement strand
TAGGAAAATTTTTTTTTTTAGAAAATTTAAAATTTAAAATTTATTTTTTAAACTTCAGACTTTAGAATTATAAATTTATGGTTTATAACTAACACTCCATCTTTATAACAGTTGCCGCTTAATTTAAACCATAATATCTTAGAATGTTTTGTAAAATTAACGTTCAACCAATATTTTTTTTTTTTTTTCTGAAATAGTAACATCATTGAACATTTGTTTTTGGACGGGATTGAAAATTTATTCCTGCATGAAGAAGTTGCTTGAGAATTAAGATAGCTTTTGGGTCTGATCTGAGAGGCCTTGAGTTTTGTTTGGGTAAAAATAGGCCTTAAGTCCACAAGCTCCATGTTATGCACTGTTACTAGTTTGGATAAAAATAACAGTGATAAGCCCATAAAGCCCACAGATAAATGTCAAATGGGCTTGCTATCTAACATAACTTTTTCATAGTTTTATTCGTCTTGGGCTTCTTTCGGCTCACTCTCTTGAATATAGTAGTTTGTAATGACTATTGACTAAGATGGAGGACTGTTTAATCCATCTTATAAAAAAAATTGAAAGACTTGCACTTAGCCACATAAGCTTGCTGTTGAGGTTTAGTTCAAATGGTAAATTTTGCGGTAAATTTTGTGCCTCTTAATACGTTGCATTTTAGAATTAGAAATCGTCCAATCTATTTGATAAAAAAATTACAAAAATTTAGAGAAATAATAGATTGGTTTGTATTGAGGAGCTTCTTCACTATTTGCAGGAAAAGACCATAAATGAGGAGCTTCTTTGCTATACATTCACAAAGGAAATTTGGAAAGGTCTAGTCTCACCTCAAATCGAGTTGTTTGCTTAGTTTGTATTGGTAAACAGAATGAACACAAAGGATCGTCTTAAATAGACTGGAAATCCTACAACAGAATGATAACGTCTGCGTGTTGTGTAAGAAAGGTGTTGAAACTATACAACACTTATTTATTACGTGTGAGTTCTCTTGGCAGGTGTGGTGTATATGGATATCGGCATTTGGACAGGAGTGGACTGCTCCCGGTATCTTGAAAGACCACTTTAAGAGTTAGAGATCTTTACCGATGAGAGACGAGCAGCGTAAGTTTTGGCTAGTTAGATTCTTCTCAGTAATATGAATTATTTGACTACGACGGAATGATGTCATATTTCAGAACAAGACAATAGAAATTGTAGAATGTATGGATCAATCATTTTCATGTGCTACAAAATGGTATAGTAAATAATTTATGTGGTCGATGACTATGTTAAAAATGACATAAAAATTATTTGTTTTTATGTTTATTGTTGTATTTTTTTGCTCCACCTTGAATGTTGAACTCTTTTTTTTTTTCAAAAAAAAAATAAAAAATAATAAATTGCTCAATAGAATACCAACAACAAGGTTACAAATAAACTTGATAATTATCATTCTCCCCTATAAGTTCCTTACTAAACCCTACTTTAATATTAAGTGTTGCAATCAGAATCTAGTATACTCAACTAGACTTTAAAACCAAACTCATTACTAAGGAAATCTAACTAATAGATTCTAGTATACCTATGTTTATGAGGACTA
>NC_029786.2:106959747-106963301 GCF_000816755.2 Arachis ipaensis | reverse complement strand
TTTTCAATAAAAATAAAAATTGTATATAACTATTTAGTCTGAACTAACGGTAATAACGTTATTTAACATCATAATTAATTCATTATATATAGAACTTATTAAATCCTTAGTAGTATATATACATGTCTATATCAAAATTCATAGTATATATAAACTCATTAAAACAATATTGGAATTTATTCCTATACTAACGACTTTAAAACTTAAAAATTTTTATTCTAATTAAACTAATAAACATACGGATTAATCTTTGGCCTATCGAGTTGGGTCGTAGGCAACCAAAAAAATATATATACCTTTAGTTTTTTTTTTTTTTTAATCTTTTTCCAATTAAAAATTTCACTTGTATATTTTTAACAAATCCTACTTGTGCTTACATGAAAGTTGAACTAACCATAGAAGGCGCAAATTTAATTTCTCTTTCAATTCCTCAAGCTATTATAATTATGTCTTTGAAACGTTACCGAAACACATTCATTTGAATGTTTTGCCTAAAAAAAACACCATACCCCATTTCTCAATTAATTCTTTTTCTTTTCTTTTAACGAAAAGCAAAACGTACACCTTAAAACACAAACACCAAAACCAAAGTAGAATCAAACTTCAAACACCAACGTTGTTGCTTTCATCTTGCTTCACCACTATGATGGGCCTAAACAACTTAGGAACAGCCGTTACCGTTGTCATCGCCGTCACACTAACCGCCCTCATGGTAGAGATCCTCTACTTCTTGTGGCGCCGCCGCCGTAGCTACCGCCCCCGCTCCCGTGTGGAGCCGCAGGAGCATTCCCTCCCAACCTCATCACCACCTTCTTCATCATTCATCGCCGAAAGAGAACGTGAGCTTGAGCTTGAATTTGAACTCGAACAACAGGTAATAATTTATAGAAAAACTTTCAAGTAATAAATAATAATAACATTTTCACTATTTCTTCATTTTTTTCTATATTTATCAATATAGAAAATTTGTGTTTTAGTAATAATAGGCATGATTTTATTATGATTCTAAGCTATATGATATACACGAGAAAACCAACTTGGGTTGATCGAGTGGTTAGCTTACTTGTCCGAAGTGTCGAGGTTCGAATTCCGCCTTGTGCATGCAGCAACTCTTTGGCCAGTAACAGACCCTTAAATGGAGTTCCGATCCGTGACGGATTAGTCCTTATCTTGTCGAGTTAGGAAATACCGTGGACACCCACACGAGAAAAAATCACAATAAAGGAAGAAGAAGAGAGAGAAGGCTTTGATTCTGAGAGTGGAGAGTGCAGTGCCGTCAAAACGGTGTCGTTGAGTGAGGTGGTGGTGGTGGTGGACGAAGATGGTAATGGTGACTTGTTAGTGAATGAAACGACACCGTTTTCAACACCTTGTGCTTCCCCTCCTTATTTCACACCACATTCTTCACCGTTTCATGATTATTATTATAATAATAATAATGTTGCCAACAATGGATGAATCAAAATTATTCAAGCTTGGTCAAGTAAATATTTTTTTCCCTTTTCGTTTATTTGTTTACTATTATCTAATATTGATTTAGAATGTTAATTATTAGATTATGAATGGATATTACTTAATTCGTTTAGTTGTTTAATACCTTTTATATTAGCTAAGGCAAATGAAAAAAAAAAAGAAAAGAAAATATTATATAGCGGCAGTTTTGATTTCATAATAAATCAGTTAGGTAGCGTTTGTTTTGAGGTACTGAGACAGAGACTGAAAGACTAAAATTCAGTATTGTGTTTGTTGGTTCAGAGACTGGTACTAAAATTTCTGTCTCTGTCTCTAAAATTTCAGTAGTTCAGTACCTCCAAAAGATAGGAACACAGGAGACTGAAATAACCTAAAATACTCTCATTTCAATTAATTAATTTCAATTTTACCCTTTGTGCAAATTAAATTAGAGTTTTATTCTTGTTTTAATTCTTGTCTCCCATTTTGCACCAAACAGAATGCTGAGATTTATTTCAATCTCTGTCTCTTAATCTCTGTCTCTCAGTCTCAGTCTTTCCATCTATATCTCTCCACCAAACACTAACTTATAAACATTTTTATACATTATATATATTATCTGAAATTAAAAATCTAATAGTATTTATTAGTATGAGACGATCCTTATTTTCTAAATTAATATTTAAGGTGTGTTATCAACTTACAAAATATTTATTTATTTATGAATATTTTGACTCCATCTTTACCGTCACCCAAAAATACTTCAAAGCCAAGATTTCACTATCAAGATCATCGAGATGGCTTCAATCAGATTTTCACTTTTCAGATACATGTAATATATAATTACATATATATGGATCCCACAATATGTGAGGTTGTGAATTGTGGCAGAGTGATGGGGTCACTGGAAAAGGAGAATCTCGTGAAAAAGTTTCAATCTACTATAATTAGAGTAACCGTGTTTTGAATTTACTCATTGTATTGTATTGTATTTCACTCTAATCTAATGTCTATCAAATAAAAATAAAAATTTACTGCCTAATTAATTCATTCATTAATTGTGGTTCGTATTAGAGGACGGTAACGAGTATAAAATTTTAGGAGAAACACATCTTATAAACTAAGGTTTTTATTTTAGGTGGTCTTGCGTGGTATTTTTTATATAAAATTTAGGATAAAATATTATTTTTATCTTAATATTTAGTTTAATTTTTAAATTTATCTTTAATGTTTCAAACCTTATTTTAGTTTTAACAAATTTTAAATAGATTTAATGTTGTCCACCATTAAATTTGACGCAAACATTTAGTATATTAAAGAGACAGGTAATAACGTTTGATTTTAATATGTAAGTGAAATTAATCCATTATCACAATAAAAATGATTTTCTTTTGATTTTGGAACGTTGATATTTGATTGTTAGAGTGTGTTTTTTTTTTTTTTTGTGACAAGAGTGTGTTTGGTTTGTGATATGGACCATTAACCTCGGCCCAGGAAGCAATAAAGTTGGTGTTACCTATATTCCTAAAACGTCGCATAAGACCAGGTAAAAGATCCTGAAAACAACCACTCCAGAAAAGGCCGAGAATATCTCGGAGGCCAACCTCTTAACGGAAGGAATCTCCACTTTAAAAAGACCTGGAGAGGACGACATATGTAGAACACACAGCATCACTACTTCTCTCTTTTTCTTTTACTTTATCTGCAATTCGCTTCAAAAAGACCTCTTCTGACTTGAGCGTCGAAGATTCTTTTGCAGGTGTTCCACCCGCGGTATTTTGAAGGACGGCCGACCTATACCTCGCCTTGATGAACAGCAGTACCATTCACCTGTGATTACCAAGAGCTCGGATTGCAGGAAGGTCGGCTTGGATTACTTGGACGGAACAGTTTGTATTTTCATTTTCTGTTTTTATTTTTAGTATTTTCTATTTTTTGAATTCTGTGAAAAAAAATAAAATCAAGATGTGAAAACAGAAAATAAATTTTTTTTTTGTTTTCATTTTTTTTTTCATAAAATCCAGAAAAACAGAAGACAATGAAAATAAAAATGCAAACCAAATGTACAATTAAGATTTGGAATTTTGTAGGAAAAGAATATC
>NC_029786.2:106958760-106959706 GCF_000816755.2 Arachis ipaensis | reverse complement strand
TCTACATCACTCATTCTATTAATAACTTGTGTCAAATTTAATCATAAAATAATATTAAATTCATTTAATTTTTTTATATTAAAATAAATATTTAAAATAGTAGAGACTAATTTAAAATGTACATTGAAACCAAAACAGTATTATATATTTTGCCCTAAAATTTATTACATTAGATACATTTTTGAAAGAGGAGTGTTAGGGAGCCAGCAACTTTTATGTTTTGTAACTATCAATTGGTCATCAATAATTTTTTTAATGGTATGAGATTACATCCAATGATGAGAGATTACTCACTTTACTGCCGTAACTTTATAATACTTAATTCGGTTAGAGTCAAATGTTTAATAAAAAACATAATTATTAAAAATCGATCTTGCAATTAAGACATTAAATCATTAATTTAATCGATAGATTATTGGTCAAATTGATTAAATTAAAATTAATATCAAATTAGGTCGATTAAGAATCTAATTCATATTTTTCGATTAAATTGATTTAGATTTGATATCAATATTAAATAATCCTTTTTAATTAACCAACTCTTAACCCCAAAAAAAAATTATAAAAAAATATAAAATTTTAAAAGAATTATATTTCAAAAACTAACTCTTAAGAATTTGAAATAATTATAAAATCCAAAATGTTATGGTTGGTTATGATTGTGAGAATTAATGGTGACACATATACACAGCACTGCACTACTGAACAGTGAACAGTGAACACATTAGCTTCTCATTCAATTCGTTGATCTTTATTAAAAGTCCCGTTCTCTTTTCCTTTTTTGTTCTTGTGTTTTCAAATGAGAATCCTTCTCTTCCTTCAACGAATACTTAATAATATTAATGCCATGTATGCAACGTTTTTCATATTCAAACTTCACACCTGAATAACACGCTTTGTTTTTATTAAATATATATAATTCACTCCTCTTGATTGCTGTGACAAA
>NC_029786.2:106955890-106958696 GCF_000816755.2 Arachis ipaensis | reverse complement strand
AAAACTTTAAAAACTTTAAAATTTAAATTATTAGATAGAGACACATAAAACATTGAAAAAATATTGGGAACCAATATTAATTGTGTACAATGTGTACAATAAATTAAAATAAAAAATTAGATTATTAATTAATTGTTTAATTTTAAATTTTAAAATTTGAAAATTAAGATTAGAATTTAAATCCATTCACACTGTACGGTTATTTTTAATCTTATCGTAACCTCTAATACACGTCCAAAACTCACCGTCATCTTCTCCGGTTCTCACCTTGTGTCACTGAATTTCTTGCCGGCCATACCGAGACCGCCGCATCCTCCCACCGACACCGTCCTCACCTCCGCCGGTCAGCCCGATGCACCTCGCCCTCCAACGCTCAACTTAACGTTGCTGCCACTGTTTTCGTATCTCTCTTCCGAACTGGCTTCGCTTTCTCCCATTTTCACCGATGATACCACCATGCTCTTCTTCTTCTTCGGATCCAAGCATGGTTAGTTTCTTTCATGATTTGAGCCCTATGCTTCACAATAGTGTCGCTTTTGTCATGACTAGTCCTTCAAAATTATGTTTCACCACAACAATAGTTTCTTCTGTTTATTCATCTTTTTCTTCTATTTTAATGGTCAATTTAGGATGGTCATTTTAGTAGGTATGTGGATGGTTATTTTATTTTTATATAGATGATTATTTTGATTGGAGTGAATTTAGTTATATATAATTAAAATATGTTAGATGTTCAATTCATTAGGTATGCGGATGATTATTTTCATCCTTAAGTGAATGGTTATTTTTATTAAGGGTGAGTGGCGTGTGGCAAACCAAGTAGCGACGGTGAAATGGGATGATTATTGATGAAGGTGGGATAGCCGCCGGTTGAAAAAGAAGAGAGTATTAGAGGATTTCATATGGTTATTTTTTTGAAATAACTAACTGGATTTTTTAAAAATTTAAAATTTGAAATTGGAGAATTGAATAAGAGTTTTTAAATTTATTATTTCGTGAGTAATTTTCATTTTTAACTCATATTAGACTAAATAAACAATCTATTATACACATTGTATAAATACCTTATTGACCCCGCAAAACTCTAAAATATTTTATATCTTATATCTAATACATATAATGCCCTGGTTAAATTCATGCAGCACTTGGATTTTTTTTGGGTAAAACATAACATGGATTTTTTATTTTTTATTTTTGGGCACGGTTTTCTTGGTCAAGCATTGTGATATGAGGGATTTTTTTTATTGGATCAAGCATTGTGATCTAAGAAGGAATTTATTTCTATTAAGCCCTTTTGTTTTTGTCAGTGGCCTCATTCAAGAATTAGTATATTAATGAATCTAAGATATGGATCATTACATGACAAAAAAATAAAAAGGAGTGCTAGAGTCCAATAACTTGTGATTTGTAACAAGCAATTTGGGTTGATCGAGCGGTCAGCTCACTCGTCTGCTTAAACAAGTGTTGGGAGTTCGAATTTCGCCTTGTGCATATGGTAACCCATTAACCAGTGGCAGACTTTTAAATGGAGCTCAGATCTACGGCGGATTAGACCTTGACCTGTCGGGTTGGGGGATACTGTTTGGGAAACCAAAAGAAAAAAAATGATGTTTTTAATAATGTGAGATTTCATCTAACGATATAGAATTACTCACTTTTTTTTTACTAATTACATACTGGCCAGAATTTAATAAATTGCTGCCCCTAACTTTTCCAAAAATAAAATTGGCAATGGATCATTAGCAATTGTAGATTTCAAAATAAAATAAATAATTGTTATTTGCCAAATCTAAAATGATGGTTCATACATTGAGGCTAATCAATAATGTTGTTGATATTGTTGGTTACCTTTCAAGGAATTACCTATATGGTTTTGTACTATATTTTGTTATTTAATTTTCAAAAATAATATGATGGTCTTACTGTGTTTTACAAAGTTGATGTTGTTTAATCAAAATTGAGCTAACACTATCATATTTTATGTGCTTTTTTAAGCGTAAATTTGTGGTTTTTCTATTAGGGTAGAATCTAAGTTCTTGAGACGGTAAAATTAATTCAAGTTGCACGTATGCTATTAATTTAACTATTTGATAATTGCACAAAAAACCCTTCTAATAATTTTTCTTATATTTGTTAAAGGATTCAATGGCTATTGTCACAACTCACAAAGTCACTATCAACTTTGCCAGCAATTTTCATTCCATTAACCCTCTTACACAGTTACACTGACATTGACCAAAATATTCCATCAAACTTATTTAAATATTGCCTAACCAGTCAACTACAACAATATAAGACATTCCATAGATCATTATCACCAATTTTAATTATTTATTTTAAAGGGTATTGTTGACAAGTACTTTTAGAACAATTAATAAAGATGTTACAAATAATTTTTTTTAATAGGAAATGCAAATTAAAAACAGAAATGCCTGTAGATGTTCATAGAATCTCATGTTCAATAGTTTCCCTTAAGTGACTCAATAAAGGTAGAAGTAGAACCAAGCAAAGTGCCATTTCAAATTCATTCAACACATTATTAATACTAAAAGAAAATAAAAAATCCCTTTAAATTTAAAGAGTCGTTTCTAAATCACTCAATAGTTTACTTTTGCGAAGATGACCCACCATAAATTCTCCAAAAAGCTAATTGAAGAACCTAACATTGAATTAACCTTTGAAATGTAATTTGATAAGCATTTTTAATATATTAATTTAATCCATCAAGTTATTTCACATTATTATTTAGTACACAAAAATCAAACTATAATTTCAAATAATTAATTAGACTTTAATATAATAATAA
>NC_029786.2:106950377-106955635 GCF_000816755.2 Arachis ipaensis | reverse complement strand
GAAACATTTTCTATAAAAGAAAAAAAAAGTTGCCAAACTACAGGCTTTACCCGAGACACCAAAAAAGCAAGTCAAACAAAAAAGAAATAAAACTAAAAAGTATGAAAAAAAAATAAAACAAAAATTCAACAAGAATATGACCAATTACTTACGGTACCTCTAATCAAACTTCTAAATAGTATATATTCCAATTCTTATTTATCAACAAGAAGACAAGATAATATGCCATGAAATATTGAAATCAGATCATGTAACACACAATGAAAATAATACTAAATATGTGAAATCAATAATAAAAGTTCCTCTAACTCTAGCATAACTCTCCAATCAAATATTCAAATTNNNAAAGTGATAACAATAATAAAATTATTCGGGTCGGGTCTAAAATAATTCTCTAATGATGAAACCACAACCACCGGTAACCCCAGTCACACGCGGTATCTTGAAACGCGCCGCCGTGCTCCGCCGTAAAAGTTCCATTCTTCGATCTCGTCATCAACGGAACCTTCAACACGCAAATAGCCTTGGGTTTCACCTTCCCAGTTTTCATAAACCAAAACTTAAACCTCACTTTCATGAACACCTTCAAATCAATGCCATAAACACCAGATCCTCGTTCTTCCTCCACCTTGGATCCTTTATCCGATCCCAAAACCACCTCATTCTCACCCTTGAGCGTCGTCGCAACCACCGTCGTGTTCTTCGTTCCCTGAAAAAACGGTTGCATAGTGACGTTACCGAAGCCGACGTCGTGGTAGAATCCACGCGCCTCGATGTAGTCGTAGTAGATTCCCACGCGCTTGTTAGGGTTTCGGATCGTGAAGTTTAGCATGAGGTTATAGTGGAGCGTGTTGTTGTTGGTGGCGGCGGCGTCGGAGGAGAAATTGAACTGAGTGAGGACGGCGTTGCTGACGTGGAACTTGACGAGATTTGGCCGTACGATGAAGTAGAGAAGAACGGCTACGATGATGAGCAAGATGAGAAGTGTGGTTAAGATCTTGCAGATGAGGCCGAAGATGCAGTCGAAAATGCAGCCGCAGCAGCAGCGGAAGATTCCGCAGCAGCAGCAGCAGTTGCTGCCGCCGCCATCGCCACGATGGTAACGTTTGGGTTGCGGCGGAGGGATGGAAGGGCCGTAATATGCGCCGTTCAGTTGCGACATTGTTGAAAGTTGAAACTAAAAGTGAAACGAAAACGAAACGAAACGACTAGTCGTTTTGAAATTTGGTAAAGTGAAAAATGAGAAAGTGTGTGTGAGTGAGTGAGCGAGGGTTCAAAAAAAAATTGAATGAATATAAATAGTAAAGTGGAAGTGTGGAGAGAGAGAGGGGTGAGAACGTGCAGCGTGTGGGGAGTGGAAATCTGAAAAGCGCGTTACATTTTTTTTAACTGATAAGGAAAATCTATTGAATTGAAACCGATCTTTACCAAGGTTAGAGGGTTTGGATTTGGAAGGCAAAGGAAAAGTTAGTAAAGTCACATAAATAAATTATATCATACAAGCATTTCAACTTTTCAAGTATATCATGATTTTAGCTGTTTTAATTGAAATACTGGGAACTATAATATACTTCAAATGTTTTTTAAGACTGCACACGAATCGAATAGGATCAGATATAGCCTAAAATTTTATCCTATCCGTATTGCATTCATCGAATTAGATCAGATACAATATCCATAATTTTTTGGATCGGATCGGATATCGAGTATATCCACATAATTTAAAAAAAAAATATTTTAAGATTCTATTTGGCTATTTTTATAAAAAAAAATATCCAAAAAATTTATTTTTTATCTATTTAAACTTATTTACTCCTAAAATATTATCAATAATAATTCTCTTGAATAACAAAAACAAAATAATAACACAAGATTTAAATTTAATTATTCTAAGTTAAAGTATAATATAAAAAATTAAAAACAACATATCATAAAATTCATAAAATAATATACTAAAATTTATATCACATTAAGGTTTACTTTCTTAAACTATGTTATTTATATGTGATGTGCGGATATGCGGATTTGTGATCGGATCCGCAAATATCACTGTCGAATCCGCAATTCGATCTTATCATAGTGCGGATCCGATCCAATAACTCTGTGGATTGGATAATATTCGCAAAATTCGGATCGAATGCGGATAATTATTCGTGATATTATCATTTAAATCGACATATAATATTTTGTGATATTATTATTTCGGACTTAGGAGTTTGATTTGGTAAAAAAAAAAAAAATAAGAATGAGAGTTTTCGAAAAGAAAGAAGGAGTTTGGCATTACTAACACCTAAATTAGTCATAATTAGTTATATCAATGTCTCAATTTTTTGTAGTTAAAAATAATTATTTATTCTTGACATATTATTATATTATATTATATGTAGTCGGATTATCTAAAACTAACTATTCGCATAATATTAATACGTTATTATTAAAAAATATATCAGAGATAAGTTTTGATGATAGAGTGAAAATTTAGAATCTAAATTAAGACATTTAAGAGTTTATAAACCAATTGAAAACTAATAAATACTAAGTATAAATATTAAAATTACATAATTATTTTAGTGGTAATTAATTAATACTAAACAAAATAATTTCTGATAGTTTGAGCTAATTTTTTTATTGTTTCGTAAATATTAATGTTATTTTTTTACCATCGTCAAAGAATTTTTTAATCATCTATTCCAGGATCAAATTACACCATATTAGACAGGATTTTTCGTAGTTAAGTTTGACTCGATTTTAAAAGAAAAGAGTTCATTAATACATTTAGTAATTAGTATTAACACTTTTCTTATTTAAATTACATTTTTTTATTAGGAATAAATTTATAAGGAAAAAAATTAACACTATTTAGATATTACAAAGAATTACAAATTTTTTTTATGGATCTAAAAAGAAACGGTATAGTGAGCCGTCTGAAAATTTAACATTCAGGTCCATTTATAGTTTAGTGACCATTGAACCTGTTAATGGATAACCCGCTATACTCTTTCAAAATCAATAATGGGTCAATAGAGAGGTTCAACTTGACAGTCCAACTACTTAACCCGAAGCTAAGTTGAAGGGTCATTCTTAGAAAAAAAAAAGTTACAAAATTGCAAATTTAAATCTTCTAAAATACAAATCCAAAATTTTTTTTTCTAAAATAAAAAAATGATAATGTAATTTAGTAAAGAGTTAATCACCATTAATTTTGTAATTTTTATGAAATATGTCTCACTATCTTAGTTTAAGAGTGATTTAACTCTTTATTTTACCAATTTATTAACTTCTTTAGTTTAGAGGATCTTGATCCCAAAATTGCTTTCTCTACGCATTTTTCTCAAGTCAATGTTATTATTTAAAAAAAAAACATGCAAAATATAAATAAGAAGTATATGAAAATATCGATTATATTATGTATATACTAAAATTAGCCATTAAATTCAATCACAAATATAAAATATATATTGAAATATAAATATACATCGAAAATAAATTAAACCAAATATATATTTATACACAAATATATTGATAATTAATTTTAATGATTGATTTTAGTGTACCATTAATATTTTTGTAAAAATATATACTCATACATCCTTTCAGCAAGTCATGGCAAAAATGAAGTTTACCTACAATACTTAATCAATAATCAAAACATAATATAGTAATGTAGTAATGTACCATATCGACAAGAAAACTATAGGCAAATTATGAACCAATAAAAAATGATAATGTTCATATAAAAGTTACAACCTTAAACATGAAAAGAAGAAATAGAAACGAATCATGTAAAATTCTCAGAAATCAACCTCACACTTTGTAGGCTTAAACACCATCATTTTCCCATTCTTATTATTATAATTGAAAGGAACCTTAATCCGACACTTAGCCCTAGATTTATTAATCAAATTATTACCTATATAATCACCAATTCTAAACCTTATCAAAAAATAAATCTTCACATCAATTCCAAAAATACCCCTCTTATTGTCCCCTTCAAAATCATCAACATCAAGCGCCACAAGCTTGTTCCCGGAGAAGACAACGCTCATGGGAACCCTTTCCTTTGTGTAAAGAAGGTAAGAGAACCATGGCGCCGTCAAGGGCGTGGCGGCGGCAAACTCTGTCTCTTGATAGAGCGCGTGGCCACACGCGTCGTCGAAGTAGATGGAAAGCTTGTTGTTGGGGTTGTGGACGGTGAAGTTGAGTACGAGGTTGTAGTGTAACATGGTGGTGTTGTTAAGGTAGTTGAATGTGGTGAGGTTGGCTTGGGTGACGTGGAAGGTGAAGGAGCGTGGTTGGAGGAGGATGTAGAGTACGAGGATTATGAGGAGTACGAGGATGATGATGGTGATTAGGAGGTACCATATGAGGCTGAAGCAGCACCAACAGCATCTTGTGGTGCGGTTGTGCCCGTGGCGGCGATGGTTTGCGGCGGTTGTCAATTGAGCTTCTTCTTTGTTGTTATCCGCCATTCCGTAAATTTGAGTTTAATTTTGATCTAAAAAGAGTTTATTCTTAAATTAATGAGATGCTGTGAAGAGACAAGAGAGAGGAGTCTAAAAAGTTTGATTTATTGATTGAAATTTTAGTGAGAAATAAGGGAGATGATGATGAACAGCTTCAAGTCAACTATATATCAAGTGGGAGAATGCTTGGGAAAGAGGAATAGGTGTATTTTGTTGACGAGAAAGTACAGATAAACAAGGTTGCGTTTGTTTATAGAGACACGATACTACACAGAGACATAAAATTGTGTTTAGTAGAGGAGATATAGACATAAATAGTGTGTTCAGAGACACTAACAAGAGACATAATTTATTTTTTATTTATTTTTGTTAATTTTTTATAATTATATATTTTATTATTATATTTTTCATCTCAAAATTTTTGAATGAAAAAAATGAGAATAAATTAGATTTTCATAATTTATTCTAGTTTATCACCGAACAGAATACAAAAACACAAAATTTTGTGTCTCTGTTCATCAGTGTCTTGTCCTATTCTATTCTCAGTGTTTTGTCCTGTTCTATTCTCAAAAACAAACGCAACCCAAGTGAACAACATGAAACTTGAATTAAGAGATTAGGAGATCATTATTATTTTTATGTGAATGCTAAAATAAGAGATATTGTGATTTTTTCTATTTTGTTAATTTTATTTATTTTGAATATTATTTTTTTAAGAGATATAAGAAATTTATTTTAATATAAAAACTTTAAAACTTCTATAAGTATATTATTAAAAGTTAGTTATTAAATCAA
>NC_029786.2:106950024-106950344 GCF_000816755.2 Arachis ipaensis | reverse complement strand
ATTTTTATCCATTTAAACAAATATATTTTGAATTGTATTTTTTAAATAAAATTTTAATTTGTGATGGTTTAATTTTTGGCTCATCGAATACCTTAAAAAAAATGACAAATATACGGACAAAAAAGAAAGAGTTGAGGAAAGAAAAAGGTTACAAAGTGACGAATTCACCCCATACATATCATGTTAATCATTAATAGAAAACGAAGCCAGAGATTAAAAGTCAAACTTCATATGCTACAGCTAGCAGATCTTATCATATATTTGAATACCATCTAGGATATGCTCATATTTTTTTATTTTACTACATGGAAATTGAACAA
>NC_029786.2:106945072-106949914 GCF_000816755.2 Arachis ipaensis | reverse complement strand
GGAAGGAATCCAATGAATCAAGAAGTAATGATAAATAAAACAACACAAAGTACTGGGTACTTAGGATTGAGGATTGTCCAATTCATTCGGATACTTAAAATTGGAGGTTGTATAATTTGTTGACTAAAAAAAAAACACAAACCAACTTGAATTGTTGGAATGATCATCTCAAATTTATTCATTTTTTTAAATAAGTATCGAGTATTTAAATTTTATTCTATACATATAACAACTCATTAACCACCAGCAATAAACTTTTAAATAGAACTCAAATTTGTGATAAATTAAGCATTAATTTGTCACATTAAAAAATACTGTGAATAACCAAAAAGATAAAATAACACAATTTTATACTCTAATTTCTTTTTTTTTTTCTAGATAGATTAGACAACTCTTAATCTTAGGTACTATACATATCCACACACTTACCATATTTTTTTTAGTCGATTGCAACAAATAAAATTTAAACCCAAAACCTCTAGATAAAAAAAAAATTATGCTATTTGAACTATAGTCGGCTATATTCTAAACCCACTTGACATTAACCTTGCACTTCTTGGGCTCAAATCTAGCACCCACCACTTTCCCATTAGAACCACTCAAAGGAACCTTAATCCCACACTTAACCGTAGCTTTTGAGTTAATAAACTTAATATTATTAAATATAAAACCACCAAGCCCAAACCTTATGTCAAAATGCAACTTCACATAAATATCAAAATCCCCATCTCTCTTGTCTTGGTCAAACTTAGAGCGTTGACTCTGATCAAGAACCAAAACTTTTGTACCCTTGAACACACCACTCATCCTATCCGTGTGCTTAGAATCTTGTCTGAAAGAATTCAGCCATGTGATGACATCAATTGTGGAGAATCTAGAACCTTGGTAGAACACATTGCCCTCAACTTTGTCATAGTAGAATCCAAGCTTTTTGTTTGGGTTATGTGAAGTGAAATTTAGTACAAGTTTGTAATGTAACAATGTACTAGTGTAGTTGAATTGTGTGAGACTTGCTTGTGTGACAGAGAATTTGAAGGGTCTTGGTTGAACTATGATAAGGGATATGATGAATAAAAGAACAATTAGGGTTATGATTGATAGTAGAATCTTCCAAAAGATGTTGAAAATGCGGCAACAACAATTTCTTCTTCTACGGTTATTATTTGGAGGAATTGAAGGGCCATAGTATGAGCCATTCAATTGGGATTGCTTATTTTCAGCCATATGTATGTGCAAGAATATATTTATGAGAGATATATGAAGATTTATTTGATAAGTAAATGTTATGAGTATATATGTTATGTACTTATGTATATATATATAGGATAAGATGAAGGAGTGTTGAAAATTCTATGAAATCAATTTATGGATAATGTTATGTACTTTGCTTGTTAATGTGATTTATGCCCACTTGCCTAATTCAATTTCATCATGGAATTGAAGATCATGTAGCAACTTGGAAGTGTACCAAAAGAAAAAAAATAAATAGGTTAGAAGCATGTTGGGGTTGACCAGTTTGGTGGAAATTCAATGTTTTCTTTTTTCTTTGATTGGACCGAGACCTAAGTGGTTTGAGTAAATGAAATAAAACTAGATATTTTAATAATAGTCCAATTCAATCAAATTGAGTTAGTTGAGTGATTAACTTATTTGTTCACTTAAACAAATTTAAAAGTTTAAATTTTATATTGTGTATATAGTAATTCTAATCCTAAAATATTGGTTAAGTCTTTAAATATAGTTCAGATTCACGACAAAATTAGTTTTTATCTATCGAGTTAAAAAATATTAATAACATAAAAAAATAAATAAATAAAGTCCAAATTATAATTCTAAAACTAATGATAGATAAATAAATAAATAAAGGGTATGCGAAAAAAGAAAAACTTAATACGGAATTAATCTAGAGAGCCACTCAGATAAAGACGCTTAAAACATCTTTTTTTAAAGATGTTTTTCAGTAATTAAAATTTAACATATATAATCGATTAAATTATGTTATTTTTGTCAAAATTAGGCTAGGCAAATTGATTTAACCGAAAAAATGGTGAATCAAATCTTGAACTGGTCTAAATTAATATTATTTTTTTTATATAAAAAATGACTACAATACCTTTATTATAGAAAATGATTAAAATACTCTTATTATATATACTAAATCCTAACCGTTCTATCTGATAGTTACTTTAATTTGCTTTAAGTTAATCAACTTTTATATGGCTTCTTTTAACATAATTGCTCCGAAAGAGGATAAAGATATCATTTTCTAAGATTTTAAATATTATAAAGAAAAAAAGGACTCACAAAGACTTATAGTCAATAGTGATGACAATGAGAGATGTGATTGATTAATTGTTGTGTTCTACTCTTACGTGTGGAAAGGTTCATCTAAGGTAGCTGAATTCGGGTGCTTATAGCATAAATGTTCATCATGCTATGAGTTTTTAACATCAAATTCAATCATAGATATTTAGACCACAAAATTTACAGAATTAAGATGATGTAAATTTCTTGATAGTAATTCATAGAATATTATCTCTAATATGTAATTTTACCTTAAAAATTTAGGCTAAAATATTTAAATATGGATATAAATTTAGTATAATCCTTTAAAATGTGGTGATTTTTCGCAAATTACATCTATGAGAAAGTTTATTTTATTTTTTTATTGTCTTTCATAACCTGCAATTTTTTTTTAAAATTTTGTGATTTGCAAAAAAAAAAAAATTACAATTTATACAAAATAAGTCAATCTAAACACATAATAATATTAGACTTTTTCATATCCTGCAAAAAAAAACAGATAATTTATACCGTCGTAAAATTCTTTAAATTTTATTTTAACGCATTACACGAAAATTAATTATATTTTAAATTAATTTTTGAAAATTTTATTCATTGAAAAAGAATTTATTCTAATTTCCTTATATTTACTCATAAAAATTGCGGGTTGGAGTCACATACACTCCTAACTTTAAAATAATAATAAACATAACAATAATTAAGATGATAAATATCTAATATTAAAGAGCCAATAAATTATAACTCAAATAGTATAATCTTTCTATATTTATCTAAGAGATCGTGGATTCGAGGCCTCCTATCTTTAATTAAAAAAAAAAAATTTACTCACCCTAATTAGTAATATCATTGAATTTGAGTGCGTGTGTAGAAAAAAATGAATTAAAGAAGGTTCTCTTTACTTTTGCCAAATCATGACGGTGCTCAACACTGCCAAGCAAAGCCACATGATCCTAATAATAACTATGTGCTGATGAATTGGGTCATCATCATATATAATAGACATAATTTTGATTTTGATTAGAGAATAGGAGATAAAGATAAGGACCATTCATGTACACACATAATGCTATGAAAGCAATTTATTAATTATTTCTTTATTTCCACCAATATTTTCAATTTATTAATTATTATTAATTGGCAAAGTAGGTGAGCCTATTTTTGAAAAGGACTACCACCACTATATGCCATGTGGATCAACATAACACTATGTATGTTATTTCAAAAGAAGCCCACAACTTCCTTCAATAATTCATATCCATTCTTATACAGATAGAAATTAACTACTTGTGCTAGTTTCTAGAGGCTTCAATAATGTATTTGATGCAACTTTTTATAAATCTTAATAAAATATATCAATTTTCTAATTTTTTTTATGCAACGATTATTCAATAGTCATATATAATTTAGAAATAAAAATAATTTCTAATTATTCTAATTGAAACTAATCAATCCTAATTTTTTATTAATAATAATAGATCTATCTAACCCTAATGGTAGGCTAACTAGGCTTAAATTGTATCAACTAGAATAAAATATAAAATTACTGATGATTAAGAAAATTCAAAAAATACATCCATATTAGGTTTCAAAAAAATTTTAGATGAGACACTTTAATTTTTAATAATTTTGTATTATTTTAAAAATACATCCACAATGATTATTTCACAAAAGAGATATTTTTTCAGATTTAAGTATTTTGTGATAAGATTTGTTAGTAATTTATTTATCCAATGCAATACATATTAAAAATTTTATTAAAAAACAATAAAAGACTAATCCATGTCTGATGAAATAATTCTTTTAGACTTTCAAAATAATAAAAAATATTAAAATCTAAAATATGCACTAACCTAAAATTTAGTGAAAATTAATTTGAGTGGTTAGTTATTACTTTAAAAAATTGTTTTTCATTTCATTATGTATGTTGATAATATGGAAAGTTTTCAAATATACCGTTGTATCAGTATTTCAATGATTTTTAATCGTTGATCTTAATTATATATATTATATATATTTTTTTTATAATTAAGATCAATGATTAAAAATCATTAAAATACTGGTATGACGGTACACTTAGAAATTTTCCAATAACGTGATGCAACTACCTTTTCTACTATGTATTTATAAATGTGGAACATCCCTACAAAGTGCCATTTTTATAACACTAGGGTTCGCATGTACATCAATTATTCAAATGGAACATGTATAGCATAGCTACATGGATCTATAAAGGAAGAAAATTCAAAGAAGATAACAAAAGTGGTCCTTGCTATAAAGTGTGGATAAAACATACCAAGAGGAATATAAACATGTGAATATATACATGTATATACCAATATAAACAAAATAACAGAAAAACCAAAAAATAATAAGCCAAATAAACGAGAATAAAATGTGAGAAATTCAGAATTATTGAGAAAACGAAAGAAAAAGACTCTGGGTGCTCCATCTCACACTCATTTGTTATCCAAATTAATTAACCAAAAATAAATAAAATTATGACTTTATTATATTTTGATAATAATTTGTAATGTAATT